>NW_006921751.1:52846-55086 GCF_000298275.1 Orycteropus afer afer
AAATGCTCTGTATATATCTATGAGGTTGAGTTGGTTGATTATATTGTTGAATTCTTCTGTATCTTTGTTGAGTTTTTCCTAGTTCATCTGTCCCTCTTTGAAAGTAATGTGTGTTAAAGTCTCCTACTACTACTGCAGAGTTGTCTATTATCCCTTTTAATTAATTTAATATTTGCTTCATGTATTTTGGAGCACTTTCATTGGGTGCATAAGTACTTATTATTGTAATGCCTTTTTTGTCAATTGACCCTTTCAGCACCATATAATGTTCTTCTTTATCTCTCATGATGTTTTTCACCTTAATGTCTATTTTGTCAAAAATTAATATTGTCACTCCTGCTCTTGTTTGGTTTCCATTGGGTTGATATATATATATATATTTTTTTTCTATCCCTTAATTCTTAATTTGTTTTTTTCTTTGTGTCTAAGGTGGGTCTCTTGTAGACAGCATATCAATGGGTCTTCTTTTCTTATCCAATCTGCCACTCTTTTTCTCTTGATTGGTACATTTAGTCCATTCACATTGAGTGTAATTAATGAAAGGTATGAATTGATTGCTGTCATTCTTTTTTTTTTTTTTTTCCTTTTGTCATGTTGTTGTTTCCTTGGTCCATATACTTTTCTGTGCTGAGTTCAGTTTGTTGCCTAATGCTTTCCCCCTTTTCTTCTTTATTGTTGGTTTTGTGTTAATTAAACTGATATGTTCTCCTTCCTTCTGGATTTGCTTAGGGGGATTGTTACTTTTCTCTGTGGTTACCTTGGAGTATATTCTTTTCTCTACATTTTTAGAACAGTACATAATGTGAAGACATTGTTCTGTTTTCCACTGCATTTGGAAGTTTGTACCTTGAAGTTTTATTCCTTCTGATAAGTTAGTTGCTGTTGTGGTGTGCTGATTGACTTCCTTGGTTTTTAGAGTACTATGTTTCATGGTCTTATTTTGAGTTTCTATTTCTGATTTGATTTTAGTGTTGATGCCACATATCCTGATTTTGTTGATCTCTGTTGTGGGCTCTCTGTTGGAAGAACTTCCTTAATCATTTCATGTAGGGTTGATCTTGTTTTTACAAAATCCCTTTATTTCTGTTTGTCTGAGAATGCCTTGAATTTGCCCTCATATTTGATGGATAATTTGGCTGGATGTTGGATTCTTGGTTGGAAATTCTTTTCCTTCAGTGTTTTATATATGTTGTCCCATTTCCTTCATGTCTGCATGGTTTCTGCTGAGTAATCGGAGCTCAGTCTAACTTTTTGATTATTATAAGTAATATTTCTTTTATCCCAGGCAGCTTTCAAAATTGTTTCTTTGTCTTTGATTTTGGAGAGTTTGATTATAATATGTCTTGTTGTTTTTCCCTTGGGATGCATCTTGTGTGGAGCTTTATGAGCTTCTTAAACAAATATCTTTCCTTTTTTCATGATATGTGGGAAGTTTTCTGTTAGCAGGTCTTCCACAATTTTCTTAGTGTTTTTTGCACCTCTTCTTGTTCTGGAATTCCAATGAGTCTTATGTGGTTTCTTTTCATGCCATCCTATATAATTCTTAGGTTCTCTTCATTTCTATTAAATATTTGTGCTGAATTTTCTTCATACAGGCTGGTGTCCAGGGATTTGCCTTCTAGTTGGGATATGCATTCGTCCACCAGTCCTAATCTACTTTTTTGTGCTTCCACTGTGTTGTGTAACTCTGTAATTTTGGTATTCATCTTCTGGATTTCTAAGTGCTGTTTGTGTATGAGTTCTGACTGTGCATTAATGTTACTATGTTGTTCTTGAATGATTTTCCTGAGTTCTTCTAGGGAACTGTCTGTGTTCTTGTTTCTGTTTGGAATTTCCTTAGGCTCTTGTAAAGCTCTATAAACACATCTTCTAAATTCCTTCTCAGATAATTCTATTGCCTCCTCTTCCTCCATAAATAATGAGATCTTTGTTTGTGGTTTTGCTTCTAAAGCTTTGTCCTGTTTTGTTTGTTTGTTTGTTTGATTTGAGATCGCTTGTTGTTTCCTAGACATTTTGAGGTTATCTTTAACTGTTGGTTATGTATTGATATGTTTTGTCTTGGTTTTATGGTTTAATATTTTGAAAAGGTGAAGCTGGTTTTTTGTTTTGTTTTGTTTTTTGTTTTTAGTTATTAATTCTGGTATGCTGGATTGCTCTGCAGTTTTCTTTGTGACGGTGGAATCACTGTGGAATGTGGGTATTGGTTTCTGTTTGTTGTAAAGAGGGTTTAGAGTTTGAAT
>NW_006921751.1:55186-59169 GCF_000298275.1 Orycteropus afer afer
TTTTTTTTTCCATTAAATGAGTGAAGTTATTGGTGGAGAAGGTGGGAGTGGAAGAAGGAAAGTTCACTGTTGCTAGGGGTGGTTTCTAGGACTTTGACTGGGCTGCTACCAATGACTTTGCACTGTTATTTACAGGCCGACAGCTCAATTTCAGCAAAGACTCCAGTTGTTAGGGGGTTGCCACTTTCTGTCAGGCTCAGACACACACAAAAACCCTGTTCCCAAAGCCCCTCGTCACCAAAAATCCAACCCAAGACAACTTCCTGGCTCCACAATCTGCCATGGGGGTTTTTCTCTCAAGCCCCACCCACCCACAGCACCAGCCTAACCTGCCCAGACCATGGTCAGCCTCAGGAGTTCCTCTGTGGGCCTGCCCAACTGCAATGCCAAAGATCTGCTCAGTTTTAGTGACACTAGAGTTGAGAGCATGCCTGCTAGTAATCTGTGGTCCCAATACTACTGATAAAGTCAAGTGCAGGCCTCTCAGTGTCACTAAACTGACCCAAGCCTACTCAGTGACCCACTGCAAGGGCACCTCCCCAGGCCTGCTTTCCTGCAGCACCAGTGCAGTCTTTGCTCAGGTTTCAGTGGCACTGGATGTGCCAATTTGTGCCTAGCTAGTACAAATTGCCAATAAAATCAGGTGCTGAAGGTAGATCCTTGGAGTGATCGCTGGTATGTTGGTATGGGCACTGGTATGCTGGTGTGGTGTGTCTTCTGTTTTAACCCAGGGAGGTTTTGGATATCCATTCTTGCCTGCTGGTCACTTCCACAGGGAAGTCTCTGATGGCTTTTGTTGGCTGCCTATCCGTGCTCTGCAGGATAGGTGTTCTTATTTATTTATTTTTGCCCTGTACTTTTCTCCTCTCTAATTCTACTCCTCTGAGTTTTGTGCACTCTGACTCAGTGAGCTTTTCAGAGCACCAAAATCCCTAATTCAAACTGTTGTGCCTAGTTTTTCAAGCACTAAGATGCTAGAGGGAAATAGCATGGTGATTACTGACAAAACTCCATTTTGAATCTGAAGCAGCAGTCTTAATAGAAAATTTGAATGGCTTTTTTTTGACACAATTACAGTGCCTGCTAGATAGTATTACTTTGCAGATTTGAGACAATTTTCTCTAGGGGGCTGTATATGCTCTAAACCAGTGTCCAATATATGATTTTATCTCCCAGGATTCATGGATCCAGAAATCATGGAAGTAAAATGGTATTGGCATCACTCACTATTACCCTTGATACTCCTTTCAAAAATTTGTCCTTCCTTTCCTCGAGATCCTACGTGCTGTGAGTCTAGAAGTGTTAGGTTCAAAGGGAGAACACAACACTGATTCTATTGAACTGGAAATGAAAAATGCCACCTGGTCACTTTGGGCTCCTCATGCCTCTGGAGTAACAGGCAAATAAGGTAGTAATCATATTGGCTAACATGATTGATTCTGATTACCAACAGGAAATCAGAGTGATTTTACATTATGGAGGTATAAAAGAGTATGTCTGGAATAAAAGAGATCCCTTAGGATGTCTCTTAGTATTGACATAACCTGTGATTAATGTCAATAGGATACTATAGCAACCCAATTCCTACACAACTAATAATGGCCCAGACCCATCAGGAATAAAGATTTTGTTCATTCACCAAGTAAAGAACCACAACTAGCTGAGGTGTTTTCTGAGGGCAAAGGAAATATCAGATGAATGGTAGAGGAAGATAGTTCTAAATACCAGTGATGACTACTTGACTAGTTGAAGAAATAAGGATTATAATTGTTTTTAGTATGTCTTCCTTGTTTTATTATACATATATGCATGAATATATATTCAGGGATGTGTGTATATATGTGTGTGTGTATATATATTTATTTCTTCCCTCTATTACTCTTTACTTATTATAAAATATAAAATGCAAATGGGGCTAGTATGTTTTCTATTGTACACATACTAGTTGTATCATGTTACACACAAAGATTGTATTTATTTAGAGATTATATATGGTTTATGGAGATGTGTACATGTGCTAAATTGACAAGAGGTGGATTGTGATGGTTAAGGTTATGTGTCTATTTGGCTCGGTGTGATTCTCAGTGGTTTGCCAGATATTAAGCAATCATTCTCTATTTTCTGATCTAATATGAGAAGCCAATTAATTGAAAGAGGAGTTTCCTTGGGGAGTGGCCTGTATCCAATATATATGGATGTTCTAGCAAAGCTTACACTGCATCTGACTTGTCATATTCTGAGCTTCACTTCTTGGGACATGAGGAAGCAGTCTGCCATCTAACATGCAGAACTGGGGCTTCACTAGACCCTGCAGCCTCATCATGAGCCAATGGCCTGCCATCTGATCTGTTAATTTTGAGTTTATCAGCCAGCCTCTATATCCACATGAGTCAGGTGAAGCCTTCAGCCTGATCCGCGAATTTGGGAATTTGGGACTTGTTAGCCTCCACAACTGTGTGATGATCCATTTCCTTGAGTTGATAGATAGACAGACAGATATATATATATATATAACCAAACTCACTGCCATCGAGTCAAATCCAACTCATTGCAACACCTCCTTGGGTTTCCGAGTCAGTAACTCTACAGAAGTGGATTGCCAGTCTTCCTTCCTAGGAGTATCTGGTGGGTTTGAACCACCAGCCTTCTGGTAAGCAGTCAAATGCACTATGATATATCTATCTCTATCTATATTTCTATCTCTATCTCTATCTATACCTACACCCATAGCTATCTATGTAGATATCTAGATAGATAGATAGATATACATACACTTCCCTGGTTTTGCTTCTCTACAGAACTGACCCTAAGACTCTCTCTCTCTCTCTGTGTTATATCTATCTATCTATCTAGATAGATAGATAGATAGATATAAAGTGGAACCATATTTTACCTATTTTCTCTTCTCTACAAATTAATCTCAAATACTATATCCTTATAATTTATTCCTAACTATAAGAAAATAAATATGATCTCTGGGACTATCCATTTAATACCATATCTTCATTTTGCTTATGCTTATCTGAAAATAAAGACAAAAAAAATGATGCTACAAATGTGGTCTTACCTGAAAATCTTAAAGATGCTCATCTGAGTTGGAAATGGACTCAATTGAAGCAAATAAGATAGATTAATTTAATAGAAATAGCAACTGATGTGTGCTAAGAGCCTACCCTGTTGCTATCAATTTGCTTCATTTTACCTAATTTTTTTTTTTTTTTAATAATGTTGTTGTTGTTGTTATGTGCCATAGAGTCAGACCTGGGTCATAGCGACCCCTCCTTGGGTTGCCAAGGCAGTATCCCTACAGAAGTAGATTGTCCAACCTTCCTTCCGAGGAGTGGCTGATGAGTTTAAACTGCCAGGCTTCTGGTTAGCAGTCAAGTGCCTTAGGCACTGTGCTACCAGAGCTCCCTTTTTAATAACAGGGAGTCTTAAAAGATTTAAAAAAAAAAATCTTTCAAAGTCAAATTATTAGTAAAATCATCAAACTGAAGATAAAAATTGTTGTATTTCCTATTTCTTGTTTAGCACTGGGATGTATTTTCTGATTTTAATAATTGTTGTTGTTGTTGTTAAGTGCCGTCAAGTCATTTCTGATTCATAGTGACCCCATGCACAGCAGAACAAAATACTGCCCGATCCTGTGCCAGCCCCACAATCCCTGCTATACTTGAGCCCAAAATTTGTCCTTGGTGACAGAAATAATGCTGGAACTCATATGGTAGAATTTTGCAAGACCAACGAATTGTTCATTGCAAACACCTTTTTTCAATAACACAAATGGAGGTTGTACACGTGGACTTCACCAGATGGAACACACAGGAATCAGATTGACTACATCTGTGGCAAGAGGGGCTGGAAAAGCTCAATATCTTCAGCCAAAACCAGGCCAGGAGCTGATGTGGAACAGACCATCAACTGCCCATATGCAAATTCAACTTGAAGTTAAAGACAATTAAAACAAGTCCAAGAGAGCCAAA
>NW_006921751.1:61780-83657 GCF_000298275.1 Orycteropus afer afer
GGAAATATAAAGGCTTTATGAATAGGTGAGGGCACTCTGGTAGCATAGTGTCTAAGGCACTTGACTACTAACCAGAAGACTAGAGATTCAAACCCACCAACCACTCTTCAGAAGAAAGGTTGGGAGATCTACTTCTGTAGTGATACTGCCTCAGAAACCCAAGGAGGGGTCACTATGAGTTGGGGCTGACTCGATGGGACATAACAACAACAACAATAATATATGGGTAGAAGCTCAATATTCTGGTTACCTAGTGCTGCTCTGACAGGAATATACCACAAATGGGATGGCTTAAACAAACAGGAGTTTATTCTTACAATTTAGAGGCTTTGAGTCCAACTTCAAATTCTCAAGCTCTAGGGACTGGGTGAAAGCACCTCAACCTTGAGGTCCAGCTCTGCCTTCTGCTCCTGGCCCACTGGAGCTAGAGGCATTTCTCCACTCAGACAGCTGCTGGCTGCTGAGGCTGAGAAGCCCCACAGTTGACAAGTATAAAGGCACAGTCCTGATGTTACCAAACCACACAGTAGGCCATTAACTTAAGTCCATTGTAAGTTCCAAGGTCAGCAGAGCACAGCAGGCTGCTGAGCAACGACACAGCTACATGCAGGGTCCAAGCATGCCATAGGCTAGAGACCATTCTCAAAACTTCCCCTTATATACAAGAAGCAGACCACATCCCAAAGACAGCTACTCAGCTGCTTGTGGTAGATCCCACCATGGAGTTGATTGTCAGTCTCATCATGGGAAATAACTACCCCCAGCTGCCCAACCACTCAACCAGGCCCAGCCAAGTTGACACACAAACATAACTACCACACTCAACAAGAAAATGAGGGACAGCGCATACTTTCTAAGTAGCAGAAAAGATGGGTAATAACACAATCAGGTTTGGAAGAGACTGGTGAGTTTTAGAAATTATAAAATCTTTAATATGACTGCATGAAACAGTAAATTTGGGAAAAGCAGTGGTGCTAGAGCTGTGGGAAAGACTGAGATTGTGAAGAGCCATAGAACCCATACCAAGATTGTAGATTTTATTCTAGATTGAGTTGAAGCTCACTAAAACAGTATTAACCAGAAAAGTCAACATCATATTCACATTGGAAAAGACATTCTATCCTCTACTTCCTGTGCCACCTACTCTATAACAATATGGAGAATGGAAAAAAAAAAAAAAAAGCTAATGGAGATGCTTGACACTTTCTAACACTATATCAAGATGGCCTTGTCTTACCCAATGTGATGAGTCTTGATGCTAAAATATTGATAAAAAAAATTAAATTTTTAACTTATCAGGATCAAATGGGTTAGCAAACCATTTTCATAATCAAATAAATTATCAGGATAATAAGTGCTGTCTTCTATATCTGATATCAGCTCCTTAATCTTGGGAGCCATTTTGTGTTGGTTTGTCTATTGCCAGCATTTTTTTTTTTTTTTTTTTTTTAACATTTCCTATCTTTATATCCTAGGGCACCTTCCCACCAGTGCAGCTGCCACAGTGCTTTCCCTCAGCAGCTCGCCTTGTTTTGCTGCTCCCCATCTCAGTAGTTTCATACCTGAGGCCAATTTGTAGTTCTCTCCTGTAGTTAAACCAGCTGTCTTCTAATAACATTTTTGATTTCTCCGAACGGATAGTACAGAGAGCAGTCTTTTACATTATCATAACATTTGTTAAGACACGAGCCCTAAAGGATCTGACAAAATCTATAGTATGAAAAAATATAAAAGAAGTTGCTCAAATTTTCAAATATTTCAAGAACATGAAAATGAAATAAGAAATAATAGCAGTCACATTTTTATTACTGATTCTGATGAATACTGGTCTTAAAGCTTCATTTAAAAAAAATAAAAAAAAAAGAATGCTTGTCCATCGAGACTCTACATCTGTTTCAGTCCCAGAACAACTTGGCAGGGGAAGAAAAGAAAGGAAGTAGTAAAGTGAAGCTTGAAATCATTTAAGTGAGAAGGTATCTGTTTTTATTATCAGCATAATAGGTTTTAAGTAAAAATCCATTAAACTAGCATTATCTTTTCAAACCATATTATATTTTAATTTTTTGTTAGTAATGCCCATTTCTTAAAAGTAAATGTAATACTTCTCAACTAAATATAAACCCATAAACATAATAGAATCTTTTATGTAAAGAATTGCTAACATCTTGGGCAAATTGACATAGTTATTTTTTTTTCTTTCAAACAAAAATAAAAATACTTTAGTTCTAGGTCTTAAATGTCATAATTTTGTAGTATGTACCTCTAATACAAAAAGATATGGCATAGCATATTAATAGTTTTATTATTTAATAAAGTTAGCATTTTTACTAACAAGAATTTTTACAGATAAGCCACTATTTCTGATTACTTACTGTTATCTCTGTTTTTGCCAGAATATCAAAATTAAATACATTCACTTGAATTCTTGAAATGGTACAGTAAGCCCTTTTATAGCATGATTGATGAATTACTTCAAAATGCTGCTCATCTCCCAGCATATGTGCCAGATGTTAAATATCCTGAGCAATCTCTAGTACTTACAACATTAGTAAGTATCTTAGAAAGAGACCATTATTAAGTTTTAGAGAGGAAATCCAAAACTGAGGACAAATTTAATGTTTAATTTAGATTTAAAATATACTGCCCCTATTGGTAAATTAAATAGCTAGTATTTTCTCTCTAATGAGTTTTATTGAAAAATTGGATCAGAGTTTTCCAAAAGTCATTGGTGACAGAGTAGTCAGATCTGTTATATGAATACATACAGGGTCAGTAGCCACCATAAATTGCCTTTCCACAGAACTAATACGATTTTCACCTGGAAGAGAAAAATCCCAGGAGGTGAGGGAGGGCGGGACCTCTCTCATTTAAATTCCACAGTAGATTGGCACATGATGATATTAACCGGATCATTTTACTGTACGTTAAGATTTTCACTTTTTCAAGGAAATAATCGTAAAATTGCTTAGAGAATCCTCTACTTCAATGATTCTCAAACTTATGTGAATCAGCATAATCTAGATAATTTGCTAAAAAAAAATAGTTTGCTGGCCTTACTTTTAGAGATTGTGATTCTCTAGATCCAGAATGACTATTGACAATGTGCACTTTTTACAAATTACTATATAATTGTTGGTCCAGGACCACATTTGGGAACAACTGTATTAAAGAATGGTAAACAGGAAAAAAAAAAAATCTATTAAATTCACCACTAAAATATGACTTTCTCTTGTTGACAAAGTGTTCTTTTTTTCCCTTCCTTGATTTTTTTTGTGTGGCTTGTAATGTTTGACTATGAAAATATCATGGTGATAGACAAGACTGAGGCAAATACAATTAAGCCAAGAGTCTGCATCTTCTTGGGTCAAGTTGCTAGTAGGGGAATTTGGATTATTCATCTGAATTTGGTTTTGTTGTTGCAATCACTGCCCTCAATACACAACAGGCTTCTTTGTGCTTGGGTTTAGGGTGCCAGAGGATTTTTCTCATTTTTGTGATTCACCTTTAGCTCTCAATTTTCTGAAGCTTTTGTCACAGAGGGCTTCTTGTTTCATGACTTCTACCTTTCCCCAGCAGTAGACTGTTGGTTACTTTGTGCTTGATAGAATGATGGTATGCACTGAGAAGTTGATTTGTCTGTTTTCCCACTACAGCATCGGACCCAGGTAGGTACTATGTGCCTGGGTCCTGGAGTTAGTGCTTCATTTGCATGCTTTCACCTCTTCATGGCAGCCAAGCTCTGTCTTGGATTTGTGGCGTATTTTATGTAAGAGAAGATTCCTGACTATCCCTTGTTGAGTGGTAAAATATCGCTAATGATATTGACATAGAATCGTAGGCCCAGGATTATTGTTTCCTGATATTTGAAAGTCTTGGTAGGCTTACTATTAAAGGATATCTGCAGATGTTTCTTCTCATTTTGATCTATGCCACATTGTTGTTGTTGTTATTATATGCCGTCGAGTCAGACCCGACTCATGGCGACCCCTCCTTGGGTTTTTGAAGCAGTATCACTATGAAAGTGATCACCCTATCTTCCTTCTGAAGAGTGGCTGGTGTGTTTGAACAGCCAACCTTCTGGTTAGCAGTCAAATGCCTTAGGCATTAAGTTACCAGTGGAGACTAGCAAAATCAAATGGAAGAAATGAAGTAAATAAAAAGGGTGAACAGAAGATTTCAAAGGGCAGTTTGAAAAGACAAAGTGAAAACTGTGGTCAATGACATGAGACAAAGTATATGTGAACTGCTGTATGGAAAGTGAATTTGCTCTGGAAATCTTCACCCAAATCACAATAAAAAAAAAAAAGAAAAGAAAAAAGCCAAAGTGAAGTATTACAATGAAATGTGCAAAGACCTGGAGTTGGAAAACCAGAAAGGAAGAACACACCTGACATTTCTCAAGCTGAAAGAATTGAAGAAAAAAAAATTGAATCTCAATTTGCAATACTGAACGATTCTATGGGCAAGATAGTGAATAACGCAGGAAGAAACAAAAGAAGGTGGAAGGAATACAAAGAGTTACAGTACCAAAAAGAATTGGTCAACATTCAACAATGTCAAGAGCTAGCATGTGATCAAGAACCAATGATATTAAATGAAGAAGTCCAAGCTACACTAAAGTCATTCACCAAAAAAAAAAAAAAAAATAGGACTCCAGGAATCGGCAGAACATCTACTAAGAAGATGGAATAGCAACTGAGGTGTTTAAACAAATAGATCTAACACTGGAAGTGTTCTCTTCTTTATGCCAAGAAATTTGCAAGACATCTACCTTGCAGACTGACTGGAAGAGATCTGTGTTTGTGCCCATTCAAAAGAAAAGTGATCCAACAGAAAGTGAAAATTATCAAACAATATCATTAATATCAAACACAAGTAAAGTTTTGTTGCAGATAATTTAAATAATAATAATAAAATAAAATAAAATAAAGTTGCATCAGAACAGCAACAGGAAACAGACAGAAATTTAACCAGATTCAGAGGAGGATGTGGAACAGGAACTGTCATCCTGACCTCTGACTAATCTTGATTTTACATAGAGAATACTAGAATGATGTTTATCTGTGTTTTAGTGACTGCACAAAGGCATTGGACTGTGTGGATAATACAAATTATGAATAACATTGTGAAGAATAGGAATTTCAGAATTTTTAATTGTACTCATGCAGAACCTGTACATAAACCAAGAGAATATTATTTGAACAGAACAAAGGGTTACTTCATGGTTTCAAATTAGAAAAGTGTATCAGGTTTGTATCCTTACACTATAGTCATTCAATCAATGTGCTAAGTAAATAATCCCAGAAACTGCATTATATGAAGAAGAATACAGCATCAGGTTTGGTAGAAGATTCATTAACAAATTGAAATAAGTAGATGATGCAACCTGACTTGCTGAAAAGGAAGAGGCATTGAAGCATTATTGAGGAAGACCAAAGACTTCTGTATAGATTCCACCACACCATAAAGAAAACAAAAAATGTCATGACTGAGCCAATAAGCTGCATCATGATAAATAGATAAAATATTGAATTCATCAAGGATTTCATTTCATTTGGATCCACAGATAAAATTCACAGAAACAGAAGTCAAGAAATCAAATGACAAATTGCATTGGGCAAATCTGCTGCCAAAGACCTCTTAAAGTGTTCAAAGAAAAGATGTCACCTTGAGCACTATGATGTGCCTGATCCGTGTCATGATGTTTCCGATCACCTCATATTCATGACATAATTGGACAATGAATAAGGAAGACTGAAGAAGAATTGATGCATTATTATAGTGTTGGTGAAGAGTACTAAATGTATCATAGATTGCCAGAAGAACAAACAAATTTGTCTTGGACGAAGTACAGCTGGAAAACTCCTTAGAAGCAAGAATTGTGAAACTTTTTCCTACTTACTTTGGAAATATTATCAGGACATACCAGTCCCTGGAAATGGACATCATACTTCAGAAGAGAGTCAGTGAAAAAGAGGAAGACCCTCAACAAGATGGATTGGCACAGTGATCCTAACAATAGATTCAAGCATAGCAATGATTGTGATGGTGCAGGACTGGGCAGTGTTTCTTTTTGTTGTATATGGAATCACTATGAGTAAGACCTGACTTGACAAGATCTAATAACAACAGACATATAAGATTATTGTTTGATGCAGTCCATTAGATTCTGACTCAGAGTGACTTTATAGCCTAGAGTTTCCTAAACTGTAGTCTTTGTAGGAGTGGATCACGAATATTTTTCCAGGTGTTTGGCTTGTTCCACATGGGGCATACTTTAAAAGGTTTAACATTTCATTTTCTTAATTATTATTAGTGTGTTCCTGTTTTCAATGTTTTCTTTTTCCAATTTTAGCAACACACGTTTTCCTAGAAAAGTAAGTTTCAAATTTTCGTATTTTTTTCATATTATTTTGTGAACTTTAAAATTTTAATATGTACAATTTGTGTACAATAATTTACTTGAATCCTCCAACCATTTTTCTTTGTTTGCACAAATTTTATTTTCATTAGTGTATGTTCAAACAACCACCCTTAGTTAGGATCATAATTTTTAACTTTTACTTAAAACTTCACTGATTTCTCTCCTTATTTTTTTCTATTTTTATCCTTCATACTTCTTCACATTACTTTCTTTCTTTTATTTACTTAGATTTTTTTTTTTTGAGTGCTTTGCTTAATTATTTCTAAGCTTTCTTATTTTCTAATAAAAACAATATTGTGAAGAATGGGAATTCTAAAAGAATTTACTGTACTCATGAGGAACATGTACATAGAGACAGACCATTGTTCTAACAGATCAAGGGGATAGTAACTGTTTAAAATCAGAAAGAGTGTGCATCAGGGTTGTATTCTTTCACCATAACTATTCAATCCATATGCTAAGCAAATAATCTGAGAAGCTGGACTATATGAAGAAGAAATGTCATCAGGATGGAGGGAGACTCATTTACCACATGTGATATGCAGATGACACAACCTTACTTGCTGAAAATGAATATGAAGCACTTACTGATGAATATCAAAGACTACAGTCTTCAGTATGGATTACCCCTCAACATAAAGAAAACAAAAATCTTCACAACTGGACCAACAAGAACATCATGATAAATGGAGAAAAGAGCAAAGTTGTCAGGGATTTCATTTTATTGGATTCAAAATAATGTCCATGGAATCAGCAGTTAAGGAAATTAGACATCATAGTGCACTGGGCAAATCTGCTGCAAAAGACCTCTTTAAAACATTAAGAAGCAAGGATGTCACTTTTGAGACTAAGGTGCACCTAACTCAAGCCATGGCATTTTCAGTCACCTCATATGCATGTGAAAGCTGGACAATGAATAAGGTCGACTGAAGAAAAGTTGAAACTTTTGAATTGTGGTACTGGCCAAGAATACTGAAAATACCATGGATTGCCAGAAGAACTCACAAATCTCTCCTTGAAGAAGTGGAGCTGGAATGCTCTTTAGAAGCAAAAATGGCCAGATTTCTTCTCACCTACTTTGGTCATGCTGTCCGAAGGGAAAAGTCCCTGGAGAATGATATCATGTTTGGTAAAGTAGAGGATCAGTGAGAAAGGGGAAGACCCTCAATGAAATATATTGACAGAGTGGCTGCAACAATGGGCTCAAGCATGGCCAGGATTGTGAATATTGCACAGGAGGCAGTATTTTGTTCTGTTGTACATGGGATCACTATGTGTTGGAGATGACTCAACAGCACCTGACAACAATAAATACAAACAAAATTAAAACTTTAGTTTTGTCTTCTTTATTTTACAAAGTTGAACTATAGACACTTCACTGTTGTTCACCTCTAAGTATCATAGTGTACTTATTATAATTCTTATTACAAATGTTATTTCATAATACATTTGAATATTTTCCAGAAGTATGAGATATTGTGTGCTGTTGTTTTTTATTGACTTCTATTTCATTTTTACATTCTAGTAAAGAAATGCAGCTTTTACATTATTGATTGTGTGAGTGTATTAGACTTAATTACTGTCCTGATGAATGTGTTTTTTTATGATTATACTGCATTTGCTAATATATATATATATACTTTTCATAGATGTGTTTATAGCTCCTTCAATTACTACAAGTTTAAGCACATTCTTTATATTTTTAAATTTTGCATACATTTACCATTTTTTTCTACCTTTTGAAAATAATTTACAAGAAAACCAAAAATAAATAAATAAATAATCTCACTGCCATCAAGTCAAATTCAACCTATGGGTACCCCTCCATGGGTTTCTGTGGTGATATGTCTATGGAAGTAGATCGCCCAGTCTTCCTTTTGAGGATTGGCTAGTGGGTTTGAACTGCCAAACTTATGGTTAGCAGTCAAATGCCTTAGACACACTTAAATTTACCTTATGATGGTTTTTACATTATATTTACTTTAATCAATATAACATTAGCTATCCTAGTTATGTTCAATTAAAAAAAAAAGGTGATTCTTTTTTCAACTTTTTATTCTCAGTAATGTTTCATACTTTTGTTTGACTTTGTTTGACACTTAGTTACTGTAGATAACACATTACTAATCCTTCTTTACCACTCAATTTTGATGTCTTTCTTTTCTCAAATATGTCTATTCAACACATTTATATTTATTGTGACTGCAATTATTCCACGAATTACATAAATCTTATTTAAGTTTTTGTTTTCTTTTGACGCAATGCAGTTTTCCTCTCTTTTATATCTTAGATCCTATGTAAAGGACATTCTTTCAGTTTTAATGGCAAACATTCTCTTTCTTCTCTGCTGTGGATTTCCATTATTAATTAAGAATTATAAGTATGGTTAGTTTTCCTGTGCCTGTGAGCAGCTTTCCCATATCTATGTATTCTGTATAAATAAGAAAATATCTTTGGCCTACAGCCATCTGCCTCTGATCTAGCTTTCATTTCCATGACCATGGTGGTATCTTGAATTTTAGTTTTGAGTTGGTGTGAATATATTTTGTTTGTTTTGTCATGGCTTTATTTTAGAAAAGAGTAAGCTCTATTGTATTCTTTATTCACACTTGTATAATTTTTTATTCTAAATTCATTTATTATGTTTTTTATTGCTAGAGTGTAACTTTTTCTTCACTTGTTTTCATTTCCTTTTTTTTTTTTTTTTGCAGGAAGAGTCATGGTATAAAAAATGATCTCAGATCATGTTTATTAATTTATTTTTATTTCACCCATACATGATTAGTTTTGGATGTGTAACTGAAGGTACCTTGTCCTTTCCTACTTTTCTTCTTTCACTTCTCATTTTCATAACATAGCCTAAAGTTACTCAAACTTTTATTCTTCTAGGTTAACTGTTTTTCCAATGGAAAAATTAAATTATTTTTATATTTTACTATATTTTCTCTCTTAGTCACCTTCACAATCTTAGTGTTTCAATATTAGTATAAAAACATAGGGTTACATCGGTATAAATTATAGCATTTGCTAGATTTCTTTCTTAGTACTAGTACATTTCAGATTTCTGGTGGTGGTTTTGTCCCTATAAGTTTCTCTTTTTTTTCCCTTTGTAACTATTCTTTTAGCAATGATATCTACCTTAGCAAGAGCAAACAAAACAAACTCACTATCATCAAGTCGGATCTGACTCATAGTGACTCCTCCTTGGGTTTCGAGGCAGTATCACTACAGAAATAGTTGCCCAGTCTTCCTTCCAAGGAGTGGCTAGTGGGTTTGAACCACCAACCTTATGGTTATCAGTCAAATGCCTTAGGCAGTACACCACCAGAGCTCCTATCTATCCTAGCGTAGGGAGCAAAGCCTCAGTTCTAGTCCTTCCAGATGAATTTTTGGTACATGTGTCCCAGGGCAGAAAACCTAAAGTTTTATCATTTGGCATTAATCACTTCCTGTTTTCAGTCCAAGCATCACTATGTCCCAAGGAAATTATGTATATTTGTACTCCAGGGACCATTTTCACTATTTATCCTTGTCATGGGAAAGAGATGGGACAGAGGGACTTGTTAGTGATTTGCAAATTTAAAACCTTGTTAAAGAATAAAGATCTCACCTAAATTTGAATTTTATTAAAAAAAATATAAAGGTTGATGTATAAGTTAAAATTTAAAGGGAATTCCATTTTCCAATAAGATGGTGAGCTGACCCCACCTCTATCAAAGAAAATTTACAATGTGACAGGCATGAAAGAGTAGGGTGCCTCTCCAAGACATGGTGAATTATTTACTAAAAGTATGAAGAGTTCAACATTATATGTTGTTTTGGTTCTCTAGTGCTGCTCTAACAGAAGATACAACAAATAAGATGGCTAAAAACAAACAGTTTATTCTCTTATAGTTTTTGAGGCTAGAAGTTGGAATTCTAAGTGACAAGCTCTAGGGGCTGGGTGAAAGCCCCTCAAACCTGCACTTCAGCTCTGCCTCTTGCTCCCGACCCACCTGAGTGAAGAAGAGGTGCTTCTTCACTCAGGCAGCTGCTGGTTGCTGAGGCTAACAAGCCCTAGGTCAACAAATAGAATGACACAGCAATGTTACCAAACAACACGGTAGGCCACTATTTCAAGTCCAGAGAGTCCCAAGATCAGCAAGAAACATGGGAAGCTGCTACATGAAGACTTATCTACAAAGCATGGTGAAACTAAGAGACCTTTCTGAAAGTTTCTTCTTATATGCTAGAAACAGACCACATCCCTAAGGCAGCTACTCAACTGCTCCAGTAGATTTCTACAATGGAATTGATTACCAATCTCATCATGGGGAATAACTACATCCAGCTCTGCAGCCACTCAAAAGCAGGTTCAGCCAAGTTGACACATAACCTTAACTACCAAATACGTCGTCAGGGAATTACAAATAAAAACAGTAATGAGATACCATTAAATACTTATTAAATCCTAAAACACTGACAACACCAAAGGTTAGCAAGGATGTGAAAAAAAAGGAATATTAATTCATTGATGTTGGGGATGCAAAATCATATAGTTCATTTGGAAGACAGCTTATAGCATATTTTAAGGCTAAACATAATCTTAACATTTGATCCAACAATAGTGCTACTATGTATTTATCTAAATTTCTTTAAAATGAATGTCCACACAAAAACCTACACATGAATGGTTATGGAATCATTATTCAAAATTGCCAAAAATTCTAAACAATCAAGATATCCTTCAATTGATAAATAAATAAACAGTGATATTATTTAGCAATAAAAATTAATAAGCTATTAAACCATAAAAACACATGGAGAAATCTTAACTGTCTATTAATAAGTGAAATAAGTCAGTCTAAAAATATGACACATATTATGATTCCAACCATGACATTCTAGAAAAAGCAAAAATATAGACACAGTAAAAATTTGAAAGAATTCAGAAATCAATGACTTTCATAGAGAGGGGAGGAAGAGTAAATACATGTAACACATGGGATCCTTAGGAAAGTGAAATTATTCTGTATAATACTATAATGATAGATACATGACATGATACATTTTTCAAAATCCATAGAACTACATAAAGGGTGAACCCTAATGCAAATTGTGTACTTTAGTTAAAATAATTTATCAATATTTATTCATTCATTGTAACAATTTTACCACATTAATGTGTTGTTGTTGTTGTGTGCCATGGAGTCGGACCTGACTCATAGCGACCCCTCCTTGGGTTTCCAAGGCAGTATCACTATGGAAGTAGATTGCCCCATCTTCCTTCCAAGGAGTGGCTGGTGGGTTTGAACCACCAGCTTTCTGGTTAGCAGTCAAGTGCCTTAGCCACTATGCTACTAGAGCTCCCAATGTAAGATGTTAATAATTGGAGAAACTGTGGGTGGGGCTGGGGAAGAGAGGGCATGTGGAAACCATTTGAACTTTCTGTGCACAAGTTTTCTATAAACTTAAATTTCTTTAAAAAATAAAGTATAATTAAAAATATTAATAATTTAAAGAAACATAAAAATAACAAAACCTCTGAAGAAATCTTGGAAAGATGACTGTGTTTTTGTCTCAGCTTAAGAAGACAGTATCAATTAATACAAGTGGGTTGATAGTTGGGCTACTAACTTTTTTCTTCCTCTCAACTTTCCCAAACTAGGACTAAACAGTTCATGCTCTCAGCTTAGTTTAATTTTTGTTTAGGCAAATTGTCTTTTTTTCTTTTGAAAATGTTTCTCTTTATCCTTGAGGTTCTGAAGTTTCACAATGACCTGTTTAAGTACATATTTGCATTTATTTACCCTACCCAGAATTTAATATTTGCTTTCTGTCTAAGGAAAATTTGTTCATTTATTCATTTGGTTAAGATGAATTCTTGTCCCTAATCTTTAAACATCCCCTTTTTTCCAGTTCCTCTCTTATCTACTACAAGTTTAACAAAATGACTATTAAGTCTATCTTCAATTATCATTCAATTATCTAATGGAACTATAAAACTCTTCTTGTATGATCAAAGTGTTTAGATGATCTATTAGATCCATGTTTTTTTTCTGGAGATATGCCCCCAGGGCATTCTCCATCTCTCTTTTGAACTCATTTACTCTCTAAATGAGTCCATTATTTTTTTTCTGCTTTCTTCACCTCCATAAGTGTCCTCTTTTCTTCTAGCATATATTCTATCTCATGTTTCCTGTGTTCTATGTGTTTACTTTTCTCCCTCCATCTTCACTTTTTCTCTGTATTTCACTGATAGTTTGACTAACTAAGTTGAAAATGACTTTCCATTAGATTTTTAAAACACCACTCCTCTGTCTTTAACTTTCAGTGTTCCTACTTAGAAGTTTGAAACCATTTCAACAGATGATTGATTATATGAGACTTTATTTTTCTCTATCAAAACTTTTAGAATCTTTTATTTATTTGAAATATTCTGAAAACTCTTGATAATGTGCTTTGGTGTCCTGGGAATATAATAACCTTCTCAATCGGACTCTTACTGACACATGCTTGTCTTCTAGGTGTTTATTTCCCAATTTTGATCCAGTGATATTGTGGGCAATGTTTATCCCATAAAATTATAGTATCATCATATGTCTAAGTCTTCACAGTAGTAATCTAATTTATCTCAATTTTGTTTTTCATTAAACTCTCTCCATCAATCCCCCACAGTAATCTAACATGCAAAATTGACAGAATAATTCTCATGCTTGTATTACATTAGAAGATCTTTACATTATATAAATCAAAATCCAAATACCTTAACATAGAGCCTAAACCCAAATTCCTTTACATAAAAGACAAGACCCTTTATGATCTGGCCCTTTCCTAACTCTTTATTCTCATGTAACTCAATTTCCCCACCAATATACTCAACTAATAGTCACCCTTGTGTTAACTATTCTATTTCACACATGATATACCTTCCCACATGCTGCTTCCCCAGCCTGTAGTTCCCTTCTGGAATTTGCCCAGTGAATTTCTGCATATCCTGCAAGATTTAATTTAACTGTGGACTCTTCTAAGCAGTGTGACTTGACACTTCATTCTAAGATAAATGATCTTCTTAATAAGCTGCATGAGCATCTATCATACTTTTCTAGCATTTTAAATTTGTCTAATTAAAAAATATTGAATGTGCTTCGGACTGACAGAAAAAACAAACAAATAAGTCCAACAAAATATACAACAAGAATGCTCCTTAGAAGTGAGCATGGTGAGACGTCAGTTTGCATATTTTAGACAAGTCATCAGGGAAGACCAATTGCTAGAAAAGAACATCATGACTGGTGAAGTAGAGGGTCAGTGAAAATGAGGGAAATTGTCAATGAGATGGATGAACACAATAGTCGAAACAATAGACTCAACCATATAAAAAATCAGGAGATGGGAAAGGACCAGGCAATGTTTTGTTCTGTTACGCATAAATTCATTATGAATCAGAGCCAACTTGGTGGCACCTAACAACAAAAACAACTTTTCAATATAGAGAATCTTGAATTCTTGTTATTTGTAGGTAATAGCATAGTCTGTTTTACTTATTAAAATGTATATTTAATTCCATTCATTTTCCATAATTTTAGGATTTTGTCCTTTATTGTTCAATAAGATTTTCTTGGTGATTTAAAATGTTTTCTTTTGAGTTGTATATAATCAATTTTATGCAGATTTTAATGTTTTTAGAAGAAAAATAGGGATGATATACTTTTTTTTTTTTCTTTTACCTAATTCTCATATTCATTTGAGCATACCTAGTTTTAGCCTGCTGACTTACTACTTCACTGGGTACTGCTATGCATAGAGATGTTTACTAATTTCTCATTGTCCGTAGTTGTCTTTGAGTTCATTCTGTCTCATGGTGACCCCCAGTGCACAGAGTAGAATTATATTCAATAAGTTTTTGAGGCTTCAGACTTTCAGATCTGAATTATGGACCTTACTTCAGAGGCATCTCTGGATGGGTATCAACCAACAACTTTTCAGTTAGTAGTCCAACGCTTAGTGATTTAGAGTACACTTGGACTCCAATATCAAATAATATTAATAATAATTTATTGACCACAACCTTACAAATTGAATTAGTAGAATATACATGACCCATTAATGTTCTCATTGGCCCATAAGGAATTGTGCATAAATTGGAAATAGCAGGACTATGCACATTATGATCAGCATTATAATAGTGAAAGACTCCACCCCTGAAATGGTCTACATATTTTAAAAAAAGGGGATAGAGACTATTTACACAGCTCTGTAACAATGTAGGCCTGTTTTTAGAAAAAGTGATCTTAGGAAGAAGGAGCCTTGCCCCCCAGAATTCAGTCTCTGGTATCAGTCTATTCTTCCAATTAAACAAACCTTCTCAGTGTGTGCTGCACCAATTTCTTGCCATGTTACCAAAAGTAGATGAAGAAAATAACCCTCCAGGTTATTGCAGTGGTCTCTCTTTAATAGCTTGTTAAATAATTTGCACTCTTCTCTTTGACATAAGCCAAGAAAGATTAATTTTATAATAAAATATTTATTAAGTGTTTCATGTGTGTGTGTATATATATATATATATATATATATATATATATATATATATATATATATATATATGTCACTGATTAGTGCTAGAAACTTAGGGTATAGCAAATAACAAGATAGACAAAATCCCTGTCTTTATGAAGTTTATATTCTCCTAAAAGGAAGCAACCAGTATATGTAATGTGTATTAATTCATGCATGACAAAAGGAATAATTTAGTAAATCATAAAATAACATTTAATAAAATTTGCTTTGCACATTAAAATTAAATAATGTGATAAAATATTACTAACTACTTTAGATTGGATGATGTGTAAAATACTGCTGGTAATTACCAATAATGTTGGCCAACCTGCCTCTATAGTGATACTGCCTCAGAAACCTAAGGAGGGGTTGCTATGAGTTGGGTCTGACTTGATGGCACATAACAAGGACAACAATGTTCTTCATGTACTATTAATAAATTCTTTATTAATTTAGTTAATTGGAGTCTCTTTCTTTACCTTATTACAGAAAAATCCCAAATAATAGAACAGATAAGTTGGCATAGTGCCTCAGGCACTTGACTGCTAACCAGAAGGCTGATGGTTCAAACCCATCAGACACTTCTCGGAAGGAAGACTGGGCAATCTACTTCCTAGTGATACTACCTTGGAAACCCAAGGAGTGGTCACTATGAGTCAGATCCTACTTGACAGGAATGAGTTATTTAGTTTTATGTGAATATATCAGTCTTCATGTAAATTAAGAAAACACTAACTGGAAAGAGTCCTCTATCTCAAAATATCTTCCTAAACTTCTCATTGCAATGCTAGAGATTCCAGTAACAAAGATTGTTTGTCTTATAAAATCTATTTAATTTCCCATATGGTTGCAGAGTTCTCATTATTAGTAGACACAGTAAGTGACAAAGGCAGGGTCAGGTGGGGCAATATGAGTCAATGAACTAATTATTTGTTCCCTCTGTGCATTTCAATAAGTAGGAAATAGTTGTCAGCTTTCACGTGATCACTTCTGACAAAAAATGAATGTTATTTTGCATAGAAAATCATTATTTTGATTATGGCTGATGTCTCAAAGTAGAAAAATGTAAAAATCTAGATTTATCTAAATTTACTCTATAAAATTAAAAATAAAGCATATTTACTTGAATTAAGGTTGGATGATCATAAGCCCAACTTGGCTCAATCTTCCCTCTAACTCCTACCCATAATCATTATAAAACTAGGGCTCTACAATATTGCAAAAATTGAAGAAAAGTACCAATCTATATATTGAATTAATTAATTAACACGTGGGAATATGGTAATATATGCTTTGCATGTCATACTAAATGTGAATTCCTGGATGGTTTCTAATGCACATCACAACTGAAATACCTTAATGATTTTGCCATCGAATGCAGAACTATGGACTAGAATTGGAATGGTTTTGATACATGCTCAAAACTTCAAATTAATTAGCATCCAAAAATTCAAGAAGTCATATTTATCATTACATAATAATTGTGTGTGTGTGCATTGATTTTATTACTTTTGTTTTTCTCTTTCTCATGATGCAAGCTAGCAGTTTCCAAACAAATGGAAGAATTATAAGGTTTGGGTATGTTTCTTGTCAAGGATGAATATGGTTTGTTCAAGGCAAGATAGGATGGCCAACCTTTCTTACTGACTATTTAATGTGTGTTCTTCAATCTTTATGCTTGTTTAAAGACAATGATTTTGTCTGAAAGAAAGGGGCATTACTCAGTCAAGAATATTTGAAGTGCAATTTGTCAAATGTTTTTCTTGCAGTTTATGAATGAATATATTTACATGGTAAGAGAAACCATTATGTGAGCATAAGCCTTTATTACATAAATATCCTCAAAAGAGGCCATGCAAGTTGGAGGAGTTGGGAACTGCATTTTAAAAAATAAAAAATTAGCTATGGCATTCATTTTAAAAAAGCTAAATCAACATGCCCACTCCTATACACAGAGCCATTCATCAGAGAACAGATGGTCCCCTAAAATTGAAACTAAACAGTTCTCGAAACATGACAATCCATTTATCTTAATGTGAACATCCTCTAGCAGATATCAAAAAACAACTGAGGCAGATTTATAACTTTTGGAGTGTATTATACATGCACTTGAAATCCAAGAAAAGATGTTTGCATTTAATAATCTGATTCATATTGGTAATTGGCACATGAAAATATATAGCAAAACAGTGCTTAAATATTTTGATTATATTCAAAACTACGTTAGTAGAAAAGATAAAATGTATCATCAATATTGTTTTAAGCTGTCTATTCTGTTGTGTGGCAAAATAATCTGAATTATCTTTCTGACTGTCACTTTCTGCCAGATATTTGAAATCTTGGTATCTTTTGTTGGGCTGTATACTTTTACATTAAATTGAATAATATGTATGTACATATTCTATTTTATCTTTTTTATTCGTGCATTCCTCATTCATTTATTCAGCGAGAAGTTATTGAGCAACTGCTATGAATTGTGCTAGGAACTGGAAATAAAGAGATAAATCAACAATCTCTATTTCTGCCCTTAAGTATCTCACAGTATAAGAGGAAAAGACAGACATGTAAACACATAATTATAATAAAATGAAATCAGAGTTCAAAAATTGAGTGGAGGAGTAATATGCTAATATTATTAATATTAACTAATGCTATTCCCCTCTTTTGTTTCCATATCCTCTTTTGTCTTTTACCTTCCACCCTCTCTACCCTTCCTGTCACTTAAACTCTTCTCTCTCTGACTTTTAAATTAAATATCTTGGTTCTGAAAAAAGGGAAAAGAACTGAGAGTTTGATGAAAGACTAAGATAAGATGAAAGACTAAGAAAGAAAGATAAGATCTACTTAGAAAAGGATTTTATGTGTTGAGGAGAGAAAGAATCAAGCTGAAAGGAAAATGATAATATTAGAAGGTGGGGTGCCTTGTTAATGGGTTATTTTTCCAATGTCTATGAGGCTGGTCCACCAAAGTTGGAGCTGAATAAAGATATTATATATATATATATATATATATCCATGGGATTTATGAGTCAAGTGAAACTCTTCCATCTTGCACTCTTGCCTAGGTGGGTCAACTAAAATAAGTAATGATTGCATGTTTTGCTAAATCCAAAGATCTTATGAAGTGCCTTGTATCAACATGTTATACTACAGGAATCATTACCTATCAACCAATCACATGAGAATGAATGTCCATTTCTTTCTATTCCCTGGTAATTAAATGTTATTCTTTCTTGACACCTGAGAGAAGGTGACCTATCCATACTTCTTCAGAAAACACCACTTAAATTCAAATAAAATGTCAAAGATCCATTCAGTCTTAATTCCAAATTCATGAAAAGAGAATCAATGGTTGAGGTAGGTCTTCAAGTCTTCAACCCTAAAGTAATTACTCAGCCATAGGTGAGGCATTTTTTGTTTACGTTTTCTAAGTAAAAGGAAGCAATCGTGGATGTGCATATATACAGAGAGGTGATTGCTGCAGATATTGTTTGCTCTTAAAGAAGCTTGCCAGGATTTTATTCATTTTGTTATCAGAGCCTAGTGAAATGTTTGTTGAGTGGATAGTGAAAGAATTAGTTTGAGCCAGAGAGAGCATACTGAAGTATAGCAACTAGAAATAGGTTTCATTTATTTTGAGTGTAGACATGAAAACATCTTGCCTTGTAGATAAGACATTAAGCGCAGACAGTGTGGAATTCCGTGAAGGTATTTCTGGAGCCAAACCCATCACTGGAGGTCCTCAATAGGTGTCTTGTAAAATGCTGATAGAATTATTCTGGCTTTAGTCATCAGCTCATGAAAATCACAGCTCCCTGGGTGTTTTCATAATATTTTTTTTTAACTTCAACTTAAAAAAAAAAAATTTGTAACTATCTGCCATTTGTATTTTTATACTACCTGTTAAAAAAATGTATGTCTTTTCAACAAAAAATTGATAAATTTAACTAACTTCATAAATGATAGCTAATAAATAACGAACTCTCATTTTAATTCCTCCTTTTGATTCTTTGGTCACTAGAATAAAGATCTGAATTATTTGAGGTAGAAAACTGAATTATCTGAGGTAGAAAACTCAATCACCTTGGCTACAGAGTCCTCCTTTATTATTGCTAAAGGTAGAAAGAGATGATGGATTCATTCTGAGATAAAGACATTCAATCTTACTCATCACACTAGGCATGCCAGAAAAATTGTCTCATGGATGAACATAGCATGTCTAGTATATCAGAGAGTGATGGACTTGGGAGATGGAAAAGCTTAGGTTATGTCAGAGCAATCCTGGACAGTGTAAGATAACAAAGCATGCATCTATCGTAGTGTGTTCATATGTTCCATTTCCAGTGGGATAATGATCAGAGGGTTAATCCTTTAGACATTCAAAGATTATTACATACTTGTAGAGATATTATAGCAGTAATATAGAATCCTGTATTTCAATTTTAGCACATAATTTTAAAGGTAAACTTCAGGGGGAAAAATCAAATGATATTGACTGTTTTTGAACAAATAAAAATAAATTTCTTGATCTTTATTGATTTATTCATTGAAGACATATTAATCACCAGGGCTCTTGGTGCATGACCTCTGGAGCTGAGGTGATGCCCATGTTGGCATCCACATTTTGACAGTAGTTATTGGACAAATCCTCTGCTCGTGGCCTGCAGATATCTCTCCTTGGCCACGAGGGGAGGTAATAGCGATTAGGTGTGTGAGTAAGGGCCTCTTTGTGCCTTGCCTCTCTTTCATCATGTGATCACAAGGGATGGAAATAAGGAAGCTCTGGTGGCTAAGTCATCCAACTGCTAAGCAGAAGGCTGGTGGTTCAAATTCACCAGCCACTCTCCAGAAGGAAGATTGGACAATCTACTTCTGTAGTGATATTGCCTCAGAAACCCAAAGAGGGGTCACTATGAGTCAGACCTGACTCGATGGCAGTGGGTTTAGTTTTAGAAGTTTTGGCAGCTGCTGAAACCTGCAATCTATTACTTTCTCTGAGAGGTCAGTGTTGGCCAAGTTCCTGACCAAGGCTCACTACCAATATCCAACAAGTTGTGCCTGAATGTCATGACCCAGTACAGAGGGACCTTACTGGCTCAGCGTGGATCTGATCAGCACCAAGCATGTGTCTGTATCAACCAGGTGGAGCTGTTTTAAGTCCAGATGAGCTCCTTTTACACTGTCGTTGAGGACCTCAAACAAGTGAAGTCCTTGTGCTGACTTGCCTGAAAGGAATTGATATACTTTTGTTAGAAGAAGGCATCCAGAAGCAAAGGATGTACCAGTAAGACAGAAACAGCAGCCAATAGGAAAAGGCAACTCCTAGCCTTTCCCCCATCCTAAACATGCTCCTATACCCAAACCTTAGATGAGTTGGCAATTGAGAAGGTGAAGAGCTTTCCCTGGCATGACAGCCTTAAGCTGGGGTGAGAAAATAATGGAGGAGGAGTTGCTAACCCAGACTTTTCTCTTAATTTTGAATTACCACAGAAATGAGAACCTGGAGAGTAAGCCTCATAGTTTGACACACCCTAGCCCCAGAAGGCTTCTGGAGAACAAGCTCTGAGGAAGTGAGGGCTGCAAGGATCCAGGGCCTTCTGTGAAGTCATGAATGGTTCCAGAAGGCACTGATGTTTATTCATGCTCAGAGACATGACAATGGGGGGAAAGTATTATCCAAGCACATATTTTGTGTCAAACACTGGGCAAAATCCTAAGGATATTCTACATATCAGAGAATCAGAGTGATCATAAATATTTTGGAAATAAGGAATTTACTGTGGAAAACTCTGTTAGTTGCCATAGAGTAGAGTGAATTCCAATAAAAGGTGACCCAGTATGTAGAGTAGAACTGCTCCACAGAATTTTCAAGACTGACCTCTTTGTAGCAGAACCCTAGGCATTTCTTTTGAGGCACCTATTAGAGGGGTTAAGGAGCTCTGGTGGCACAGTGGTTAAAGCATTCTGTTGCTAACCAAAAGTCTGGCAGTCCAACCTCACCAGTTGCTCCATGAGAGAAAGATGACTTCCAAAGGTAGGTGAAATAAAATCTGCAGCTTCTACCTTATTTTCTTGAAGTGCTTGTTTCTTGAAGTGCTATTTCCTCTTGAAACCCAAGCAACTACATGCAGTTGTTCTGGATAACATTGCATCTGAGCCAGGTTTCAAGTCATTCCAGACTGTATGAGTGAAGAAATCATCTTCAGCATAGATTATCTAGCTTTATTTATATTAGTCCCCTACCACACACATTCAAGTCACCCCCAGCCACTTGACTCTCGCTCTCACTTGAATTTTTTTAGCCTATACTTCCTAGTGGCTAAGGCACTTGACTACTAACCAGAAGGCTGGTGGTTCAAACCCACCAACCACTTTTCAGAAGGAAGATGGGGCAATCTACTTCCGTAGTTATACTGCCTCAGAAACCCAAGGAGGGGTCGCTATGAGTTGGGGCCAACTTGACGGCACATAACAACAACATAGTTCCAAACATCTTGGAACAGAAAAAAACTCATTGTCACTGTGCCCTGTCTAAATTCTTGACACATAGAATTTGTAAGCATCATAAAATTGTTATTTTTTTATGGCACTAATTTTTGTGGTGATTGATTATATAGCCATAGCAGCTGAAATAGTAACTAGAATAATCACTTATGAGATGATTTTCTAGGAATTATTTAAACTTTATTCTACCCTGAATTAAAGTCACATTAATAAAGATAAAAATAAGCAGAGATGTTTGAGAGATAGAGATATTTGAGAGACACTTATGAGTTAAAAATACAAAAAATGCAGTGACAGGTTGGTGAACTGAGGATGGTAGAGCACATGAAAACACTAGGCTCAAGTTTAACAAAGGAAAAGAGGGAGAGAATACAAATAACACCAATAAGAAATGAAATGGGTGACATCACA
>NW_006921751.1:87452-95376 GCF_000298275.1 Orycteropus afer afer
AAAAAAAAAAAAAGAAAAGAAAAGAAAACACTAGGCTCTTAATTTGTTCAATTAAGTGGATGATGATGTTTTCCAATGAGATAATGATAATCATGATCTAGTTTTCCTTTCATTTTTGGATATATGTAAGACTACATTTCAAACTTCTTGTGGTTAGATTGTAGCAACTACTACTAATGAATTCTGGGTAATGAGTAATTATGAGTGACATAGAAGTCTTTTGTTTTTCCCATTATTTTCTTCTCACTTGGTTATGAGAATGGAAGAAAACTGAATTATTGAGTCATTACATGAAATACAACTATCCTGCAGAGTAACTCAACATACAGAGAATTTATTACAAACAAAATATCAATGTAACTTTTATGTATTATGCTGCTGAGTTTATGGAGTTGTGCTTTCTTTATCTTGACCAATAAACTTAGCTATTAATGAAGGAAGTCTTTCTTGCCTAGGGAGTTGTTAGAACCATGCTTTCTGTACTTGTTTTTAAACTAAATGGAAATTGCCTCAGTTATGAGGTCATTTATGAATTATCTAGACTCTATTTTGATATTTTGATTCTGTTTTCCTTCATATATTTTTATCATAATATTTATTAAAACATAAATTATTTAATAGAGTCTCTCTCTCTCTCTCTCTATATATATATATATATATATATATATTACTGTAACAACTCCACACAATGAACCTGCCAAGTTTTTTTTCTAATTACGTAACAGTAGTAAATATACCAGATTATATTTTATCTAGTGATAAATGAGGCAAAGGATAATATTTCTCTTTGATTCTTAATAAGAACCACAAAATCATCCATCTTTTGGAGAATTCAACCTCTTGAATCTGTGATACAGTCCACAAGGATACCATCAGTGTTTAGTAGTAAGGAATATTTTGCTAAGTTGGTCTATTATGGGTCCTTGCATAAGAGGTTCATCTTTTACTTCTAATCTGATTTTCAGCACTTGATTGTGTGTTTCTTCGTGATTATGCACTGCATCTTGATGAGAGATAGGCTTGGTGTGTTCATGTGGAATGCCCAAAGAATGATGGTAGTATACCATCATTCTGCCATCAGATGTCTAAGCAAGGTCTACCTTACAATGATAGTCATCTGGAAGAGAAGAATATGTATATTTATGACAAATTCAATAGAAAACTCCATTTTGAATTGGAAATAAGTATTTCAAGAACGTTCTGTTTGATATCACCCATTTTATTGCTGCTACTGCCATAGTGAATCAAGATGCTTATCAGATGTTGTTATTGTTGTTATGTGCCGTCAAGTCGGACTTGCCTTATGGAGACCTTCCTTGGGTTTCTGAGGTGGTATTGCTACAGAAGTAAATTGTCCAACCTTCCTTCCAAGGAGTTCCACCAGCTTCACCCAGCTCACCCAGGCAGTAGATCAGGCATGATGAGGGCACTATATTAGGCAAGTGACTACACACTGACCCTCTGCAAGACAGAGCCTTAGGGGGGATATATATATATACACACACGCACACACACACACATAGGTATAGTCTTATTCTAAGTGACATAGGAAATGAGACAGATATAGATTGTATAGTTATACATAAGATACAGACACCAGACACATAGATGTTAACCAGAAGAAGCAAAAAATTTAGGAGAGGATATTATAATGAATGAATATAATAATCACTACACAAGATAGAAAATAAACATCTTAAACACTGTTAAACTGCTAAAATATAATATTATGTTTGTTTAAAGAAGTCTAGTGTTTCTGAAGGTATGGTTTTCTGTAATATATATACCAAACTGGAATGCTAGAGTAAGATTTGGACATGAAGACAATATTTCACATAGAGTTATGGCATGAACATGACAAGGCAAAAGAAAGTAATACAGTTGGACTGGAGTTTAAGCATAGAAAATATAGTAGAAAAATATAAGGTAAGAAAAATTGGATTGGTATAAAATTGTCAAGGACTTAAATATCAAAGCAAACATTTAGATTTTATTTTGCTGGGGAAGGGAATTATAGATCTTTTTGATCAAGGGAAATATAGTATAAAGATTTTAGACTGAATAAATATGGTTGTTGTTGTTGTTATGTGCCATCAAGTCAGACTCACCTCATAGCAACCCCTCCTTGTGTTTCAGAGGCAGTATCTCTACAGAAGTAGATTGCCCAATCTTCCTTCTGAGCAGTGGCTGGTGGGTTTGAACCACCAGCCTTCTGGTGAGCAGTTAAATGCCTTAGGCACTATACTACCAGAGCTCCTTGAATAAATATGGTAGCAATATTCAATGCAAGAGAAATTGAAGGATTGAAGAAGAATAGAGTCAGTATGGATGAAGAAAAAGAAACATTTGAAAAATAACTGGCATTTGATTATGTAATAATAATAATTTTCAACTTTTATAAATTCTTATTATATGTCATCAAACAGTGTTCTAGGTCCCATCTATCTATCAATCTATTGATGTATCACTTACCCACTTATTTATCTTTCCATCAATTTGCCTATTCAAATTGATTTAATCCTCACAATTACCTTAAAGATGAGTTCCATGTAGAGTTAAAGGAAGAAGGTAAAATCAAAGATAACTTAAACTTGAGCTTGACTGAATGACAAACTTGTGAACTGTAAGCAGAATGAAAGTACAAAATGAGAAAATTTGTAAGAAAAATATATTTCACTTATTTTTGACATATTTTATTTGAATATCAGTATAAAAATATATCAGTAAGGTATCAAAAGAACACATTTCTTAATTCTCAATTTTTCATTTCCTATAGATACAATATTGGTGACAAATTTTGTAAATAGATTTTTGAATCAATAAACTGCTACATCCTAAACCACCTTTCAATTTAGGTAGCTTAAAGCAAGATGTATTCACCATTTGTAATTATTCTTTGGAGTGCTTCATTTGATTAGTCTAGAATGGTCTTAATCACATGTCTGCAGAGGATATGATTGGAGAGATTGGGACACCTGCAATGGCTGGAACAATAGATGAACCTTCTGCTCACAAGGACTCTCATCTCCAAGAGGATAGCTTGGACTTACTCACATGATTATAGAAAGGTAACCACAGCAAAAGTTAATCCTAATGCACATGGAGTTTACAAATTCTGCCTTTGTTAAGTTTGCTATTCACCCAACAACAACAACAAAAATGTAAGACACATGGTCAAACTCAGCATCAAAAAGTAAAGAGATAGACTCCTAATATTTATGAGAGAGGCACCATAGTCATATTGCAAAGGGACATGCACACAGTGAAGCATGGAAATATTGTAGGTTTTTACTCCAGCAGTGTACTGGTATTTGGGTGTTAGAATCTCAAACATTATGACTAAATATTTATAATGATAAATGTTATATTTTAATATGCAGGAGTAGCATATTAGGGTGATAAAGAATTTGGTTCGTACCACACATTGCAGAGCAAATATTTTCCTCAACCTATTGTTTTATTTTCTAAACATACTTGGCAGTCATTTTTTACCCATAGAGGGAAAGTAATAAAAAGTGAAAGTAGAGACCAGAATTTTCCCAACATTTCTGCCCCTATCTCTTCTGGTGATGTGACTAATAAGTCTAAAGTGGTGGGTTATCTGTGGTAATATGTTCTATTTTCTATTCACATCATAAAATGTATTCTTTTGAGATAAGCAATAAAGTTATTTGTCTTACTTTACATCTCAAAAAGCCAATTTAATGTACAATGTCACTGAAAAAAGTATTAGGTTACTATCTCTGCTCATTGTACTACAGAACAAAAATTTAATCATTCTATGATGTCAATTCATATTTATTATTTGACCTGAGAGTCTTGATACTATTTCTGAATTGTTTCTATTAAAAATGGTACCAATAGTTTACTAAAAATGCCTGTTTTGGAAGAAATTTCTATTGGATATTTCTAGTGTTTTTAATCTTCAAAATGAGAAACAAAACTTGTCTTGTTATAGGAGGTGGCATAATATAATAGGAAAAGGTCTAGGAGTCAATTGAATTAAACTCAAATTCCAATTTCATAATTTACTTTCTGTGACCTGGGGCAAAGCAGTGAAATCTACAGATCTCAAGTTCTCTCACCCTACTCCCAAAAAAAGGAGTAAAATAAAATAAAATAAAATAGAAACTAAAATAAAGTAGATAAAATACAATCAAACAAAATAAAATAAATACTGTTCTTTCTAGAAAGCAAAAGTATACAAGAAGTATACAAGAGTTTTGAAAATGTTAAATGGTTATATTAATGGAAACATTTGTATCTTTGTTAGAATCCCTTGGCTTTTTTTGTAATACCAGCAATGATGTTGTTCTACTGCTATCCTAACTCATTATTATTAAAATGATACACAGAAAATCATAAACAATCTGAATAGACAAATAAAATTTAATAAATTTAATGGCAAATCTTAGTGATTATGTGTGGTGTAGGAGTGGGGAGCAAATAGCAATGCACAAAGTTAAGAAAATCTCCATTGTTTTTAATACAGGGTAAAACTTTCTGCATACAAAAATATCACAGTATTTTTAAATGCAAATTCTAAATGTGAGAACAAAATAAAACTATAGGCCACCAGTGCATTTTGATGACAATTTTGACATCAGAATGAAATAACTGCTTATACATTAATAACATTCAATACATTTAATTCTAATAAACCCCAAGTAAAATTTTAAAAGCTCATCAAATGAGTAGAAATAAGTCTACTCAATGGCAAAACATTTTATAGTATTGTTTGTGAAATGATGCAACTAAAATATCTAGGTATCATTTTTTTCCAGCAAGATAACTTATCCAACTGATTTCTGAACTTGTTGACATTTTTCCATTGACAATGAACATTTTTGTGAATTGCATTCCTGAGTCTTTAATTAAAAGTACCTATGTAAGAGAATTCCTGGAAGATGGTGGAGAATAATTTCACACTCTTGCCCTCTGAGACTATCACTGAGGAAAATAAATAGAAATTTGAACACTCAACCTTGTAAAAACTCTAATATAAAGTAGAAGGGTTGTAACAACTAAGTGTATGCTGAATTTTTTTTTTTAAAAAGATGAATTTTAAGTGTTAAAAAATACCTCACCCTCCCTGGTTTGGTGGCTTTGTCATCTCAAAGTAACAACAACAGGTTATCCGGAAGGGGGCTGAATCTCTGGTACTGGAGTGAGCAGAGTAAACTTTACTAGCAAATTATTGTGGGTATTTGTTCTCATCCATATGTAGGTTGTCTGAATGATTGAAGCAGGATATTTCTTTTAGCTTGATGTAGGCAAGCACCTACATTAAAGTTAAGAAAGACCTCAAAAATTTAATTTTACTACTTGACAACAAGAAAAAGGAGACAAAGGCTATGTTCAAATCTACCAGAAGGAAAGATATAGCAAGATTATGGGAAAGTTAGTTAAAATAGAATAGAAAAAAAAAAAAAAATACAGGAAATCAATGAAATTGGAACTTGATTCTTTGAAAAGATCAATACAAATGACAAACCAGTATCTAGACTGATAAAAAACTAAAAGGTGCAAATAACCCAAATCAGTGACATTATTACTGACCGTAAAAAAATAGAAACTATTATAAAAGAATACTGTTGAAAATTATATCTTAACAAGTTGAATAACCTAGGTGAAATGGACAAATTTCTAAAATGTAACAACTGCTTGAATTTATTCAAGAAGAAATAGAAAACCTCAACTTATCCAAAACAAAAGAAGTAATTAGATCAGTAATCACATTTTCACAATGAAGATAAATTCTGGATCTGGTGGCTTCACTGGGAAAGTCTACCACACTTAAAAAAAAAAAATTCAGACAAATCCTTTTCAAAATCTTAAACATGTATTAGGCTGGGTTTTCTAGAGAAGCAAAACCCATGAAGCTTATATAGATGAGAAAGAGGAAACAGAGAAAAAGTAACAAGGAAATGGTTACATGGTTGTAGAGGCTGTCAAGTCCCAAGTCTGAGGGTAAGATATTAGGCTGAAGGCTTCTTCTGACTCACAGAGCTGCAGGGGTTGAAGAACCCAAGACTGGCAGGAAATACATCAGGGTGCTAGCTGCATGGATGCTGACAAATCCATGATTTGCAGGTAAGATGGCAGGTTGCTGGATCATAGGCAGTGAAGGCAACAGTCCCAAGATCAGCAGACAATAGGGCAGCCACTAGTTCAAGTCTGAAAAATCAGAGGTCAGATGATGATGAGCTAGATACAAGATCCAGATTGAGCAAAAAGACAGATTTTTTCCAGAATAACCATGTATATTGGAAGCAGGCTACACCCTCAAGGAAACCCCCTTTCAACTGATTGCCTTCTCACAGCAGATCTCATTATGGAGGTGATTACATTATACCAGATCTCATTATGGGGAATGGCTACCTCATAACTGCCAAACCACTGAGAATTATGGCCCAACCAAGTGAACACACAACCTTAACTTAATCACAACCCACCACTTGTCAACTTGGCTCCTGTACACATATCCATGAACCATACATAATCTCTAAATACAAACAATGATAAAGTCGTACTGTGTTTAGCATGATGCAACTAACACAAATACAATGGAAAATTCATTAGCCCATTTACATCTTATATTTTATAAGTGAAGACAACAACAATTTTTGATGTGCAGATACAAGGAAGAAGTACTCATGACAATCACAGTTCTTGTTTCTTGAACTGGTCACATGGCAATAGCTGGCATTTAAAGCTATCTTCTTCCACCAGCCATTCCATATTCCTTTAATCCACAACATGCATCTCAGTTGGTTGTGTAAATTAGCTTGATGGGGTTGTTGAAGGGTCTGGATCATTAACAATCATGTCAATATTGGATTGCTCTAGTTTTCCATTGACTTTAATCATGGGATATGGTGGTACTCCGAGACATTCTAAGGAATCGCTTGCTTTCCAGAAATACTCTTCTTTACCTCCAATAATATTACCTCCAGTAATATCAATCCAAATTCACCTTGGTAATCAGGATCAATTATATCAGCCAATACGTAACTCTCTTCTTTGCCTGTGGATCCAGAGGCATGAGGAGGTCAAAATGGCTGGGGTGTATTCTTGCAGTTTAACGGAATGGTTGGTGGGTTCCAATTGGGAGTATTCCTCCCTTTGAAACTAAGACCTACAGACTTACAGATCAATCATAGGGTCACAGGAACTGTAGGCAAAATTTTGTGAGTAGATAACTAGGGGTAACAGTGAGTGGTACCATTCTATTTTCACCCCTTGGTTCCTGGACCCATAAATCATGACTACTGTGGAAACAGCACCATATATTATAAACTGGTTTAGAGTATATACAGCCTCCTGGAGAACATTGCCTCAATTCTATATGGAATTGCCACCTAGGTGGCACTACAATTGTTTCTTTAGGAAGTATGATAGTTGGAGCTGTGTGTCAACTTGGCTGGACCACAATTCTGTGTGATTTAAGCAATTGTAATGTGCATTATTTGCATGATGGGATCAGATGTATATGTTTTGAGCACCAATCTGTTGAAAGGGAGTTTCCCTAGGGGTGTGGCCTGCTTCCAATATATTTATGGACATCCTGGGACAAGAGACACTCTTCTGTGTATCAGGATCCTGATGTGCTGTCTCCAAATGGTGAATGATCCACCTTTCTGCCTGGAGATCTTGGATTCATCATTCCTTGGAGTCAACAGCCAGTACTGCCTGCAAACCTTGAGCTCATCAGCCCCTACAGCTGCGTGAGTCAGGAAAAGCCTCCAGCTTGACGTTTGACATTGATCACCTCTTCCCTGTGTCCTTCCCTCCCATGCACTATGGCCCCTCAGAGCTGTCTCCTTGTGCATACACAGCCCTTCCATTCTCCCATGATTAATCTCTCCAAGGAGTGTATTATCTAATGTAAATGTTCAGCTCATATCCTTGTCTTTTGTTTGGC
>NW_006921751.1:112247-156680 GCF_000298275.1 Orycteropus afer afer
GAGTTAGTTTTTGTGTATGGTGTGTGGTACTGATTTTCTCTCATTTTTCTGCAAATGGGTATCCAGTTTTGACAGCACCAATAATTGTTAAATATGCTATCACTTCCCCATTTCATGAATTTCAGCCCTTATTCAAAGATGAGCTGACTATAGGTCGATCGATCTATTTCTGGGTTCTCAATTCTATTTCATTGGTCTGTGTGTCCATCATTTTACCAATGCCAGTCAATTTTGACTTGTATGGCTGAATAATAGGTTTTGAGATTTGGGAGTGTAAGGCCTACCTACTTTGTTCTTCTACAATACTGCTTTGTTTATGGTCTCTTTCCTTTCTGTATAAAGATAGTGATTGGTTTTTTTCCATATCCTTCATGAATGCTGATGGGATCTGGATTGGGATTGCATTGAATATGTAGATTGCTTTGGATAGTATTGACATTTTCATAATGTTCAATCTTTCTATCCAAAGCATGGTATGTTCTTCCATTTATGTAGGTTTTTTATGGTTTGTTAAAGTAGCCTTTTGTATTTGTCTTTGTACAGGACTTTTGTGTCCCTAGTAAGATTTATTCCCAAGTATTTTATTTCTTGGTAGCTATTGTAAATGCTACTGATTTCCTTATTTCTTTTTCAGCAATCTTTTTGCTGGTATAGAGGAATCCAACTGATTCTTGTATGCTAAATCTCTCTATTAGTTCCAGTTTTTTTGCTGAATCTCTTGGTTTTTCTATGTATAGAATCATATCATCAGCAAATAGGAATATTTTGACTTTTTTCTTACCAATTTGTATGCCTTTGATTTCCCTTTCTTGCCTTATTGCCCTGGCTAGGACTTCCAATGCAATGTTGAATAGAAGGACTGATAGAGTGCATCCTTGCCTGGTTCCTGTTCTCAAGGGTATTGGTTTCAGTCTCTCTCCATTGAGAATAATGTTGGCTCTTGGTTTTGCATATATACCTTTTATTATGTTGATGAATGTCCCTTCTATTCCAATATTGCTGAGACCTTTGATCAGGGTGTTGGATTTTATCAAATGCCTTTTCTGCATCAATTGATAGGCTCATGGGGTTCTTTTCCTTTGTTTTATTTATGTGATGGATGATATTGATAGTTTTTCTATGTTTGAAACATCCTTGCTGAGTCCCACATAATGTATTATTCTTTTGTTATGTTGTTAGAGCCTGTTGGCTAGGATTTTGTTGAAGTTTTTGCATCTATATTCATGAGGGATACTGGTCTGTAGTATTCCTTTTGAGTGATGTCTTTGCCTGATTTTGGTATCAAGGTTGTGCTTGCTTCATAATATGAATTTAGGAGAATTCTATCCTTTTCCATGTTCTGGAATAGTCTGAGTCGGATTTTTGCCGGTTCTTCTCTGAACATTTGGTAGAATTATCTGGTGAAACCATCTGGGCTGGGACTTTTTTGTTGCTAATTTTTTATTACCTGTTCAATTTCCTCTTTTGTTATGGGTCTGTTCAACTTTTCCACCTCAGTCTGTGTTAGTTTAGGTAGCTAGCGTGCTTCTAGAAATCTGTCCATTTCACTTAGATTTTCAAATTTATTGGCATATAGTTCTTCATAGTATCCTGATACTATCTTTTTTATTTAAGTTGTTTCTGTTGTGATGGCGTCCAATTCATTTCTTATTCATGTTATTTGTATTCTCTCCCTCTTTTCCTTTGTTAAATTTGCCAGTGGTTTGTCAATTTTATTAATCTTTTCAAAAAAACAACTTCTAGTCTTGTTAATTTTTTCTATTGTCTTTCTATTTTCAGTTTCATTTATTTCTGCTCTAATCTTTATTATTTCCTTTCTTCTGGTGACTGTATGTGTTTCTTGCTGTTCTTTACCTAATTGTTGGAGATGTTGAGTTAAGGTGTTGATTTTGGCTCTTTCTTCTTTTTTGATGTGTGTATTTATAAATTGGCCTCTGATAAATGCTTTTGCTGTTTCCCAAAGATGTTGGTAAGTTGTGCTTTGATTCTCGTTTGATTCAAGGAATTTTTTAAATTTCATTTTTTACTTCTTCTATTACCCAGCGATTTTCAGTGAGGATGTGATTCAGTTTTCATGTGTTTGCTCTTTTTCCATTGGTCTACCTAATGTTTTTAAATTCACTGAGGCTTGCTTTATGACCTAACATATGGTCTATCGTGGAGAACGTTCCATGTGCAATGGAAAAGAGTACATATTGTGCTGTTGTTGGGTGAAGTGCTCTGTGGATGTCTATAAGGTCGAGTTGATGGATTGTATTGTTTTATTCTTTTTTGACTTTGTTGAGTTTCTTTCCAGTTGTTGTATCTTTCATTGAAAGTGGTGTATTGAAGTCTTCTACTATGACTGTGGAGTCATCTATTTGTCTTTTCAATTCTGTTAAAGTCTGATGTGTGTATTTTGGGGCTCTTTAATTGGGTCCATATATTTATTATGGTTATATCTTCTTGTTCAATTGATCCTTTAATCATTACATCATGTCCTTCCTTATCTTTATGGTTGTCTTTGTGTTAAAGTCAATTTTACCAGAAATTAATATTGCCACTCATACTCTTTTTTAGTTGCCATTTGCTAGGTATATCTTTTTCTAACCTTTGATTTTTAATCTATTTTTGTCTCTAAGTTGTGTCTCTTGTAGACAGCATATTGGTGGGTTATGTTTTCTTATGCAGTCTGCAACTCTCCGTCTCTTGAGTGGCATGTTAACATTCAGTGTAATTATCGACAAGTATGAATTGGTTGCTGTCCTTTTGTTATGTGTTTTATCATGGTGTTCCGGTTTCTTTGTTCCATATAATTTTCCATGCTGAGCTCATTTTGTTTATGAATCATGTTATCATTTACTTTTTTGCTGTTGTTTTAGTATTTGCTAAATATTTATGCTTGTCCTCTTTTTTATGGTGATGTGAAGTTTTATCATTTTTCTTTGAGGTTACCTTATACTTTATAATTTCCTCCCCAAGTTTAAAACAGTCATTCTATCTTACAACTCTCTTGACTTCCTCACTATTTAGAAGTTCTCTGACTGCACTATATTTTCCCTCTTGTTGGTTTGTAGGTGTCCTCAAACCAACAAGAGGGAAAATTGATGTCTCTTGTTCCTTGTTTATAATCTTGCAGGCTTATTTTACTTTGGATGCTTCTATATCTGGGTTGGTTTCTGGGTTATGTCATTATGTGTATTAATGGTTGGTTGTTGTTTGCTATTATTGGTTCTCTGTTCAAAGGACTCCCTTTAGTATCTCATAAGGTTTGTTTGGTTTTAACAAATTCCTTTTTTTTTCTACTTATCTGAAAATCTCCTAATTTTACCATAAATTTTAGAGATAATATTGCTGGGTATGTAATTCTTGGTTGGAAACTTTTGTCTTTCAGGGTTTTATATATATATCATCCCATTGCCTTCTCACTTACATGGTTTCTGTTGATAAATCAGAGATTAGTCTTACTGTTTGTGCTCTGTACATAACTTTTCATTATTCCCATATTGCTTTCAGAATTCTTTCTCTGTCTTTGGTTTTGATGAGTTGACAATAATATGTCTTGGTGATTTTTTTTTTTTTTTTTTTTTTTTTGAGGTCTATCCTGATGGGGTTCATTGGACTTCCTGAATGTATATATTCTTATCTTTCATTATATCAGGGAAGTTCTCTTCCAACAAATTTTGGACAATGTGGTCAGTTTTTTTTTTTTTTTTTTCCTTTTCTGGAATTCCAATTTATTGTTGTTATATGCCATTGAGTCAGACTTGACTCATAGAGACCCCTCCTTGAGTTTCCAAGGCAGTATCACTATAGAAATACATTGCCCAACCTTCCTTCAGAGAAGTGGCTGGTGGGTTTGAACCACCAGCCTTCTGGTTGCGGTCAAGTAATTTAGGCATTATGCTACCAAAGCACCAATTACGTATAGGTTATTCCTTTAGATGGTATCCCATGTGAATCTTAAGCTTTCTTCATTTTATTTTGATCTTTTTTTCTGATTGATCTCCTTCCAGAACAGTATTCAGGTATTTGTCTTCAATCTCATTAAGTCTGCCTTCCATTGATTCAATTTTACTCCTTTTCCCTTTCAATGTCTTATCTATTTCTGAAAATTTTAATCTTCTGGATTTCTATCTGTAGATTTTGTATCATTTCTAATTTTTCATTGATTTTGTCATTTTGTTCTTGCATTTTCTTCCAAATTTGTTTAGGGCTTTGTCTTTGCTTTCCTTAATTTTGTCAGTGTTTTCCTTGATATATCTCTTAATCTGTTGAAAGTACCTAAATATAATTCTTTTGAACTGCTTATCAGGAATTTCCAATGCTGCTTTTTGCTCAGGATGTGTTCTGGGTCTGTATGCTGGTCTCTTGTTTCAACTGCTTTATCTTGTCTCTTTGTGTCGACTGTGATGGTTTGTTGTCTCTGAGACATTGTGACTTTGTTGTACTTCTATTTAATCGGTATGTTGGAGTGGTTCTTCCAAAATTTTCCTTCTTTCTTTTTTTTTGTATCTGAGTAATTAGGGTACTGTGTTACTCTATTCACTAGTTTGCAGCACTTATACACTCTCCACTTGTCTCCTGGTGGGTGAGATAGAGAATGAGAGTGGCTTCACAAATCTCTGTTAACTGTTTTTGAAGAACAGTTAAGGGTGAGTCAAGCTCTAATTGGTGGTCATGCATCATTGGCCAGTTAGTGGAAGAGGAAGTGTTGGCTCTCACTCAGTAAGTGGAGCTGGGATGTGTGGATGTAGTTAGGTCATATGGACACGGTTGCTGTCTCACACTCAGTTAGACATGAACAACCACTGAAAAACTATCAAAAAAGTAAAACAAAGAGGACCAAAAACACACACAGGGAAAATCATCAAAAAGAGAAAAAAAGAAAGAAAAGAAAAAGAGGAAAGGCAATAAATGAGAGCAAATATTTTAAAAAAATACTTTAAAAAGCCAAAGAAATATGAATAAAAAAAGGGTGAGGGGGCTGCATTAACTGAGTAGGGAGGAATAAGAGAAAAGAGGTAGAGTAGGAGAATAATGAAGAAAAAAGTAGAAAAGATGCAAAAAAGAAAAGCAAGGAATGGGGAAAACCCCAAGAAAGAAAAAAATGGCAACCACAAAAAGGGAAGAGAGAAAAAACCAAAAACTAGAACTTGGGAAGCAAAGAAAAACGAATAGTAATAAAAAGATGAAAGCATTTTTTTTCAAATGTAATAATAATTTCAAAACAAACTAAAAGAAAAGAAAAGAAAGCTTGGAAAAATATCTGGGCAGGGTGAGACAGAACATCCATGTTCTGTCAGAGCACAGACTGAGATAAAATTCTTGCTGGCCCAGAAGGTGGGTGTGAGTGAGGGATGGTTACCTCCATTCACCAAGAGGATGTGGGGTATAGGAATAACAAGGAGAATGTTGCACATTTCTGGTCCTCAGTGTCTGGATGTCCTTTTGATCCCTGGGAAGTGGAGCCTATTCTTAGGTCCCTGGAATCTTAGTGAGCATTGTCACTTTAAATATCCAAAATGGTTGAACTGCTTGTAAACATTCAAAATGCGTGTGCCCTCTGGACAGCAAAAAGGCCACAGCTCAGCCCATGTCCCTCTTCTCTGCTTCCCATTTTATTCATCAACCACTATTGCAGTCCTCTCTTCAGCTCCTTCTTAGCGGAGCTGATTTTTAGGTTAAGTTTTAGGTCCTAACATCACTTGGTAATATCCAAGCTGTCCATGCTGTCAGGACCACTGACAGACTACAGGTCTCTATGTCTCTTTTTGGTATTTTCATGTAGATTCTCCTACCAGTTGGAGTTTAGTCTGCTTCTGTATCCTTCCTTTCAAAGCTTAAGGCTCCAGGATTATGTTCTGTATCTGTGTTAGTTGGTTCCTCTTTTCTTTGTTGAAGAAGGTCTGTGTAACTTGTCTGTCTATTCCACCATCTTACTGGAATCCAGGATATCAGTCTTTATGTGTTGCATTTCTTTTTTGACAATTTCCAAATTTCCCAGATTCATACTTTGTAAATTTCATGGTCCTATTATTAATGAAGGGAGCACTGGTAGCATAGTGCCTACGGCACTTGACTGCTAACCAGAAGGCTGGTGGTAAAAACCCACCAGCCACTCCTTGGAAGAAAGATGGGGCAATCCACTTCTGTAGTGATATTGCCTCGGAAACCCAAGGAGGGTTGGCTATGAATAGGGTCCAACTCAACAGCACATAACAACAACAACAACAAATTATTAATGAATGTTTGAAGCTGTTTCTTCCCATTTTGAGTAGTGCCTCATTAGCAAATGAAGGCCCCTAAAGCTTTACTCCACCTACATCATTAATTTCCACTCTACTTTGAGGAGGCAGGTCTTTACCAGTCATATTTTGAGTGCCTTCCAATTTGATGGACCCATATTCCAGCACTAAATGAAACAATGTTTCACTGCTATTCATAGTTTTCCAGCAGTATATCAGACAGTTTCACTGTTGTTTAAAGCTTTCCAACAGTCTATCAGACAGAGTTTCACAAAGTTTTCTGTGGCTTATTTTTTTCAGAAGTGGGTTGCCCCATTCTTTTTTCTCAGTCTGCAGGAAGCTCTGCAGGAACCTGCCTATCTGGTGACCCTGCTGGTATTTTAAATACCAGTGACACAGCTTCCAGCTTCACAGCAACATGCAAGCCACAGCACTATGACAAATTGACTGCCTAGTGGTGGACTGCACTGAAGGAACTGGTGAAAAACAAGGCTCCAGGAATTGATAAAATACTCATCAAGATATTTCAGCAAACAGTACAGTGCTAGAGAGATTTACTAATTTATGTCAAGAAATTTGGAAGACAGCTACCTGGCCAACTGACTGGAAGAGATCTGTATTTGTGCCCATGTCAAAGAAAGAAGATCCAAAGAATGTGGCAATTATTGAGCAATATCATTAGTATTACACTCAAGTAAAATTTTGCTGAAGATAATTCAAAAAGAGTTTCAGCAGTGTATTTACAGGGAACTTCCAGAAATTTAAGGTGGATTCAGAAGAGGAAGGGAAATGAAGGATATCATTGGTGATGTCAGATGGATCTTGGCTGAAAGCAAAGAATACTGGAAAGTTGTTTACCTGTTTATTTACTACAAAAATGCATTTGGCTATGTGGATCATTACAAATTATGATAGCTGTGAAGAATGGGAATTCTGGAACACTTAACTTTGCTCATGAGGAACCTGTAAAGAAACCAAGAAACTGTCTTTTGAAGAGAACAAGGGGGATACTGCAAAGTTTAAAATCAGAAATGATGTGTGTCGGGGTTGTATATTTTCACCATAATTATTCAATCTGCCTAGGAAACCCAAGGAGGGGTCGCTATGAGTCAGGGCCGACTCAATGGCAAATAACAACACGACAACAACATTCAATCTGTATGCTGAGCAATTAATTCAACAATTGCCGAAGGCATTTTGAATGCCAACAAGAATGCTGACAGTTCAAACCCACAAGTCACTTCTCAGAAGGAAGACTGAGCAATCTACTTCCGTAGATATAATGCCTCGGAAACACCATCCTGTCCTAAGCCAGCTCCACGATTCATGTTACACTCGAGCCCATCGCGCCACCACCATATCAATCCACCTCGTTGAAGGCCTTCTCCTCTTTCATGGACCTTCCACCTTACCAAGCATGACATCCTTCTCCAGGGAATGGTCCCTTCTGACAACATGACCAAGGTAGGTGAGAAGAAGTCTGGCCATTCTTGCTTCCAAGGAGCATTTCAGGTGTACTTCCTCCAGGACAGACCTGTTAGTTCTTTTAGCAGTCCGCAATACTTTCAGCATTCTTCACCAGCACCACAGCTCAAAATCATCAACTCTTCTTTGATCTTCCTTATTCATTGTCCAGCTCTCACATGCATATGAGGCAATTGAAAATATCATGGCTTGTGTCAGATGCACCTTAGTCCTCAAGGAGACATCTTTGCTCTTCAGCACTTGAAGGAGGTCCTTTGCAGCTGACTTGCACAGTGCTATACATTGTCTAGTGTTCTGACCACTGCTTACATTGGCATCGATTGTAGAACCAAGAAAAGTGAACTCTTTGACAATTCCAATGTTTTCTCTAATAAATGGAGAATTGTTGTAAGGATTTTTTTTTTATGTTTTTATATTTTGTTTTTTTTTATATGCAGACTATATTCTTCAATCTTCTTCAGTAAGTACTTCAAGTCATCCTCACTTTCAGCAAGCAAAGTTGTGTCATCAGCATATCACAGGTTGTTAATGATTCTTCCTCCAATCCTGATGCCACATTCTTCTTCATATAGTATAGCTTCTCGAATTATTTTCTCAGCATACAGATTGAATAAGTATGGTGAAAAGATACAATCCTGATGCCCTCCCTTCTTGATTTTAAACCATGTAGTGTCCCCTTTTTCTGTTTGAACGACAGCCTCCTGGTCTATGTACAGGTTCCTCATGAGTACAATTAAGTATTCTGGAATTCCCATTCTTCTCTATGTTATCCACAATTTGTTATGATCCACATAATCAAATGCTTTTGCATAGTCATTAAACACAAGTAAACATATTTCTGGTATTCTTTACTTTGAGCCAAGATCCATCTGACATGAGCGACGGTATCCCTCATTCCACATCCTCTTTTGAATCCATCCTGCACCTCTGGAAGTTCTCTGTCAATATACTGCTGCAACCATTTTTAAATTATCTTCAGTAAGATTTTACTTGCATGTGATATTAATGATATTGTTCAATAATTTCCATGTTCTGTGGGATCACCTTTCTTTGGCAAAGGCACAAATATGGATCTATTCTAGTCAGTTGGCCAGGTAGCTGTCTTCCAAATCTCTTGGCATAACTGAGTCACTGCCTCCATCAGGGCATCCGTTTGTTGAAACATCTCAAAGGATATTACATCAATTCTTGGAGCCTTGTTCCTCGCCAATTCCCTCAGCATAGCTTTGACCACTTTCCTCAATACCATTGGTTCTTGAAAGTATTCCACATTCTGAAATGGATGAAGATCGACCAGTTCTTTTTGGTACAGTGAATCTGTGTATTCCTTCCATCTTTTTTGATGCTTTGTGCATCATTCAATATTTTGCTCATATTATGTCTCTCATTGTCCACTCATAGAAAATTTCATCATGGAGGTGATCACATTATATCAAATCACATAATGGGGGATAACTGCATTATGACATAACTGCCAAACTACTTCATGACTGCCAAACAACTGAGAATCATGGCTCAGCAATGTTGACACATAACTTTAACCATCACAAGGAGATATTATTTTATCTTAGACTGGGAAGTGTAGTAGTAGAATACCAGGAAGCCAGAAAGAAGTTTACTCTAAACTGAAATAATTGTGTAAATAAAATTTTAAAAAAAGGATAAAATCACATGGATTGTTTTAAGAGGCATGAAAAATCCTGTCTTAGTCCAGTTATTCAATAATCTTGGCCTTTTGTCTCCACTATCCCATAGCTGTCATTACAGTCCCCACTGTCAATGCTTCATCTCTCATTTTGAAACCTGCACTCTTTCTAAAACTGTGATCATTGAACTCTTAGGCTTATATATCTTTGATGCTGCTTCATAGCATTAATGATAAACATTCAAACACCTTCTTTCGCATTTACTTCTGAATCCTTCACAAATAGACTTTATTTTGCAGCACTCCTCTCCAATCATACTTGAAAGAGTTGTGAAAATATTAGATGAAATGTGACCAGTACATCTAGGTTTTCCTGAATCCTCTTACTTTACTCTGAATCCTTCCTTTTTACCATCACAATTCCATTTCCAGACTCTTAAGATTTCCTTCAGACATCTTAGTCTCTTCATCTTTTTGATCTCTGTTCTACATACTTGACTTACTACACTCCAGCTCTTGTTCCTGACACCTGACCTTATTTTCATATCCTATATATGGCCATATCCTACTTCCGTAGTGATACTGCCTCGGAAACCCAAGAAGGGGTCGCTATGAGTCGGGGCCGACTCGACGGCACATAATAACATAACAACAACATATATGGCCATATTTGTATGCATATTGTCTTATTATTATTTTTTTTTGTTGTTGTTGTTGCATACCAAACTATGATAAAGGAACTTATATTTCTTATCACCACAGTTTCTGTGATAGGACTTACTGACTCCCAAGCAAGGCTTCAATAAAGGTCCCAAGCAAGACTAGGAAGGGTAGGAAATCCAATAGAAGAGGTAATCAAGTTCCTTACACCCCTTAAGAACGTTGTTGTTGACAACACTGATACTCATCTATCAGCATTTGCAATATATTTTGGAAAAGGAAAGTTTCTATTGAAGTTGCAGTCTGTCAAGTGAGCTTTTGCCATAAACAGTAATAATTCATAGTTTTAGGAATGTTTAATTAAATTTTCTAAATCAGTGTACAATCACAGTAATCTTCCAGATATTGCTAGCAAAGGTCTTTCTCAAGAAATGCAGAAAATATTTGCCAATAAGGATTTGGACAGTTTTAATGAGGATTTTCTCAAACATAACGCCACCTCTCTACAGCATCTATGTTCAGGTGCTGACATGATGGTGGACTCTCATCTGGAGAGTTTATTGGGAAAAGATCTACTTCTAAGCTTACTCAAAATCTTGGTAAAATTATTTTTCTTGTGATTGAAGGATTTATGGTAGTTCATTTCCTCACCAATACTGAGGTAGATAGAAGGAGACACCAGAGACAGTCTGCTGGTAAGATGCAGTTTTATATAATGCAGTGATATACAATCAAATGTTATATCACTTTTGCCAATTCTATTAGTTAGATACAAGTCACAAGTCTTGTCCAGATTCAAGGGAGGGGATTATAGAAGAATGTGAACATAGAGGGTTAGGGGTAATGGGAACCACATTAAAATATGTCTGTCACACACATATATATCTCTATTTTTTGTCATGTTAAAAATGTTCACACACATACACACACCACTGATTCTGATGTCCTAGTATTATATTGGGCAATCCTACTCGGAAGGAAGGTTGGGCAATCCTACTTTCGTAGTGATACTGCCTCGGAAACCCAAGGAGGGGTCGCTATGAGTCGGGGCCGACTCGACGGCACATAACAACAACAACAACAACTTCTGTAGTGATACTGCCTCGGAAACCCAAGGAGGGGTCGCTATGAGTTGGGGCCGACTCGAAGGCAAATAACAACAACAACAACAAAGTATTATATTAAAGTTTAATATTTCAGACATATAAATACTACAAACTTTGAATAAATGCAAATTTACATTTCATTTCCATTAATGTATGTTTACAAAATTTTTTCATTATTCAAAAGTCTATTGTTAATTTAAAATTTTATTTTTAATATATATATCTGTTATTTTCAACGGAAAGAGAGAATTAAATCTATTTGTTTCATAGACAAAGAAAAGAAAACCCAGACCAATAAAATGACTTGCTTTCTAACAGATTAACAAGGGAACTAAAATTCAAATTCTGCAATTCTGTATACTTATCTTTTTCTCAGTCTCACAACATCACGCTTAGTAAATCTTAATTAATTATAAGAAGGCAAAGAAGACATATCAGTACCTAGTTCAAGGGCAGGAACATAGTTCATGCTTTATAAATACTTTCTAAATAAATGAATGAAGGAAAAAAAAAAAAAAAATAGAAGCCAAGAGAGAAAAAGAAAGAGTTAAGTCTACAAAATAGTTCGTTATGTTTATTAGCTTAAGACACAAGTATCAGATATTTAAAACACCCCCCTCAAAATTAAAAATTCCATTGAATCAATTCTAACTCATGGCCACCACGTGTGTTACAAAATACAACTGCTCCATAGAATTTCCCTGTTGTAATCTTTGCAGAAGCAGGTTGCCAACCTTTTCTCCTGTGGTAACACTAGGTGCTTTCATACCACCAAACTTATGTTAGTAGTTGAGTTCAAGCAATTTGTGCTACCAGGGACCTCAACAAATTTTTAGAAATGTGTGTGGATTCACATATACCTGCAGAATAAGGAAAGTTACAAAGTTTGTAAAATACTACTAGTGATCTATTGCGTTTTGGTGAAGTTTTCCATGCAATCTAAAACAAAAGCTTAGCTATCATTTACCAACCACTGACTTTTTGCTACTCATTGATGTATGGTTATCATCATACATTCTGGTAGCATAGTGCCTAAGGCATTTGACCACTAATCAGAAGGCTGGTAGTTCAAACCTACCAGCCACTCCTCAGAAGGAAGGTTGGGCAATCTACTTCCGTAGTGATACTGCCTCAGAAACCCAAGGAAGGTTTGCTATGAGTTGGGTCTGACTCGATGGCACATAACAACAACAACATTTCAATTATATCACTACAAAAAAGAAAATATCACTAAAAGAGGGAAGAAGAAAAAGTCAGGACCTAACGAGAGATCCAAGAATAAAGTACAGACATCAAAGATTACACATTCCATAAAGGTAAATTAGAAACAATTAGGGTCCTGAAAAAGGAAACTTGGAAGAGAGGTATTTCAATCTAGCTTGAAAGAGATTTTAAGATATCATGAACTGAAAGTTACTTTCTAATTTCAGAGATAAAAACATGAAAAATATGATTCTTAGATTTTATGAAATATGGTAATCTCTAAAAATGTTACATGATATAAGGTTAGGTTTTATTTTCCACTGAAAGTCAGGAGGCAGACTTTTAGGTTAAGCAATTTATACAATACCACACAATGCTCACATTGCAGAAGAAGAATTTAAGTCCTAATGTAACTAAAAACTATACGTTTTTAAAAGATGCAAATGGACTCACTCATGTATGCAATTTAAGTGTTGTGTATAATTATCTTTCTGCCCCACAGAAAAGATGCTGAACAAAACTAGACTCCTTCACTTAAGCAAGATTGGTTTAAAATATGTTTGCTTTACCAACAGTAGCATGACACTTTTTAAAATACATGTGAGTGATTTCAGATTGTCTCCAAAGTGTATGAAACCTCTGTAAACTAAATTTTGAGCTAAAAGGGAAATAGAGGTACACCTTCTCTGCCCATACGCACACATCCCAATAGGCTATTACTCTCGAGGACTTTCAAGACCACACTTCCTTTTGGACGTATAGAAGCCCAACACAGAATTACAAAGTAATTTTCAATCCTGGTAGGAAAATGGTGGAGAATCTGCAAAAATAAATTTTACTTGGCCCTGAGGGCAATACTTCCATAAATTTGTTTTTTCAAGTCTTTCCCAGGGACAAACTTGTAGAATAAAACTATAAAGATAAATTTATTCAAATTTCATGAACCTAACACCTAGGAAGTATACTTAGCAAAATAACATTATTGATTACACAATGCATACATCCTTTTCATCTGTGTCTGAGTTAATCATAACCAAATCCATTTGGTTGATCCTTTTGCCTGCCTGAGTCTTCTTAATCATACTGCTTTGTCTTGTTGCCAGATTGCTGCCCATGCTATTTCAATATTGTTACATCATCCTCCTGCATTCACTAAGTCATCTTAGTTCTTTCCTTCACACCCATAATTCATATAGTTGTAAACTAACATAATACAGTTTTCAATCTTCACTCTACAGTCAAAACTTCCTGAAGGAACTGAGAGAAGTAACACAGAAGTCATAATGGTTCTCTTAATTACATAAGATAGTTGGAGGTCAAACTGTTACATTCCAAGTATAATAATGTTGCCTCATAGTTGAAGAATCATTAATTGTATTTTTTAAAGAATTCAATGCTTATGGATAGGAAATAATTCTCCCTAGTATTTCTCAGAATGTGGAAATTATCAAATAATATAATTAATATCACACACAGTAAAATTTTGCTGAAGATAATTCACAAATGGTTGCAGCAGTAAACTGCCAGAAATTCAAGCTGGATTCAGCGAAGAACATGGAACAAAGGATCACTGCCAATGTCAGATGGATCTTGACTGAAAGCAAAGAACATCAGAAAGATGTTTACCTGTGTTTCATTGACTATGTAAAGGCTTTTGACTGTGTGGATCTTAATAAATTATGGTTAGCATTGCAAAAAATGAGAATTCCAGAACACTTAATTGTATTCATGAGGAACCTGTATGTAGACCAAGACTCAGTCTTTCCAAAAGAAGGCCATACTGCATGGTTTAAAATCAGGAAAGTTTGTGTCAGGGTTATATCATTTCACCATATTTTTTCAATCTGTATCCTAAGCAAATAATCCAAGAAGCTGGATTATATGAAGAGAAATGTGACACCAAGATTGAAGGAAGACTCCTTAACAATCTGAGATGTACAGATGACACAACCTTGCTGAATGTGAAGAAGACTTGAAACACTCACAGATGAAGATCAGAGACTTAAGTATGTATTATACCTCAATATAAAGAAAACAAAAATCCTCAAAACTGGACCAGTAAGCAACATCATGATAAAGGAAAAAACATTAAAGCTGTCAAGGATTTCATTTTTCTTGGATCCACAGTGAATGACCCTGAAAGCAGTAGTCAGAACATCAAGCGATATATTTCATTGGGCAAATCTGGTGCAAAAATCTCTTTAAAGTACTTAAGAGGAAAGATAAAATTTTGAAAAGTAATGTGCAGTTGACCCAAACCGTAGTATTTTCAATTGTCTCATATGCATGTGAGAGCTGGACAATGAATAAAGATGAATACAGAAGAACTGATACATTTGAATTGTGTTGATGAAGAATATTGAATGTACCATGGACTGCTAGAAGAATGAACAAATACGTCTTGGAGGAAATACAGTCTGGATGATCCTTGGAAGCAAAAATGTCCAGAATTCATCTCTTGTATATTGCTCATTTTGCCAGAACTGATATTAGTCCTTAGCAATAGAAATCATGCTTGGAAAAGTAGAGGGTCGACAAAAAAGGGGAAGACCCTCAGTAAGCTAGATTGACACAGCGGCTACTGTGATGTGCTCAAGCATGACAACAATTCTGAGGATGGTACAGGACCAGGCAGCATTTCCTTCTGAGAAACATTGAGTCACAACTGATTTAATGGCATCTAAAACCATGAAAAATACCTATTTCTCAAGCTATGTCTTACTGATAAAACTCATAACAATACAACTTCCTCCCACTTTCTTTACTCCATGAAGGCAAACACACTGTTTCATAATTTAAGCCTTCCAACCTTTAGACTACACTATCTGTATCCTCTGCTAAGAGATATGTTCCATTTGATAAGCTTTACCAAACTATAATCCCTTTGCCTATGTCTAACACAAAAATATAAAAATCACAGCACTATTAGAATTGGTCTGAGTGTTCATCCAGAATATCAAACACTTTCCTCCTCAGGCCCATCAAATCTGCGTTCTCTGATCTGCCTTGCTCTCATGATTCTCAAGACGAAACTGATTGTAAGCTTCCTTTCATTTGGATCATCTTTTAAATTCACACCAAGTGTATATTGATTTGTTTTCTCATGGTACTGAATTCCCCACCAATCCAGAAACTGCTTGAGGATTATTATTATTTCTTTTTTCCAAGAAGAAAGTCATTACAACTAACATATTGGTTGAGATAATGCAGTATATAAGAAGGAAATATAAAGTGAAATTTAAAATATCTGCCATTACCTTTAATTAACAAGCTCTGGTGGCATATTATTTAAGATACTTGGCTGCTAACCAAAAGGTCAGCAGTTCAAATCCACCAGCTGCTCCGTAGGAGTAAAATGAAGCAGTCTGCTTCCATAAAGATTTACAATACTTCTACGATCTGTGCTATAGGGTCTCTACGAACTGGAATCAACTTTGGCAGGGAGATATTTTGCTTTTGCTTGCCTTTCCATTTATTAATTGTGTGATCCTGGGAAGGTTAATTTATTCCTTGGACTCACTTTTCCTACAAGGAAAAGGGGTGTGAATCCAGAAAGTGTTCATAATCCTTCTAAAACCCGAAGTTTTTAAATTCTCCCCATAAACCTAATCTTATCTCTAGAGCATCTCTAGTAGTTCCAGCCAATTAGTTCTTAGCATTGCACTAAGTTTGCACTCAATAATATTTACTGACATTATTGTTAAACAAATATTTGTCATAGAAATCAAAGAAAACCTGACTAATCTGAGCAATGTCCTAATAGAAACATTACTGCAAAAAAGATTTCATTTGATAGCTTCAGTTGTTAAATTGTGCCCTATCAGCAATCAAAATGTCCTACATAAATGGTTTGTGTCATTTAGAAACAAACTAAAGTAATGTCTTCAAGAGAAAAGAAGTGCTACAATAATTATTCTACTTACAAATTGTTAGTTAGAGTAATCACTACAGGCTACATGATATACAAAAATGCTTATGTAGATGAATATATGTACATGTATTTTGTGAGAATACACATATTATGTATACGCTACAATCCCCAAACTGCTTTCTAATAACAAATTATTATACAAAAATGTATATGTACCATATGATTTAATTTTGAATACATAAGTGTATTCAGAATATTTAATTTTAAGTGTCATTGAGTTTAGCATTTAGAATGTTTTAAAGCTACATGAATGTCGTAGATTTTTGAATAAGTATGTTCAAGAATCCTAACACTCTCTCTATATATATAAGAGCCATCATTTGAATCTAAAAATGATGTTGATGTAATAAAAATAGTCTGATTTCTAAAGTAAGGATCTCAGCCTGCATAATTTTCAGGTCAAAGTTGAATGAACAATATGGGTCATATATTTCATGTTTTAAACTAGCTGCAGGCTTTAACTTATTCTCTAAATAATTTACTTCTACATTTCATATTTAAGCAACATTGATGGCATATTTTCTTCTTGTGAACAAGAGTCAGTTAACAGGATCTTCATTAATGTTTGTTTATTTTTTAATTAACAAAGGTGTGCCAAAATAGTTCAAATAATATTTCACTGAATGGTATTAAGAATTTTAAACAACTAATTATTTATTGTATGCAAATTTAGTGGAAGCTACTGAAGTAAATATCAAATCTGTGGATCAACCTATTAAGTAAATACTTCTGTTTTATATTAGCCCTACACATTCTGTGTTTATACTGAAAACTATTTAAACAAACAAGTAATAAAAATAAAACTATGAAATATATAATGTCTTTAAATAATAAGTAAAGAAGAAAAACAATTATGTCCCCTTGAAATTCTACGTATATGTTTTTCAGTTCCTGGAATGAGAAGTTCATTCTTAAATGGCTGTATTACAAAAAAATATGTGAGATATTATAGATTTTGATTATGTTTTAATTACTGCTTTATGAAGTTGGTTATGCTTTGTACAATAAAGAGTCATTCATATGTTCTAAGAGAAATTTTTGGATACTTTTGAGCATTTTGTCCAACTACTGAAATTCATGATGAGTAAGACAGAAAACTTTAGAAGTATTTACAGTTATTATAAAATCTTATCTCAGCTACTAAAGGTATTTTAACTAGCTAGATTTCATTGATCTACTATAAAGCTTTGTCAACTAAAGCCTTTATTCTTAAATTGATTCTCCATTCTGTCTTCTCATTTTCTCAACAGTGCACAGCAGGCGTCACTGTCTACAGACAGAAAACAGGATCTGGCTGTAGGCATATGTATAAAACAAGAGCAACGATTAAAGTAAAACACACACACACTGCTGTTACTATTTGATCTTAAAATTATTGATCTTGTTAATCAGCTGCAAGAGTTTCATTTATATCTGCAATAACTTAATGTTATAGCTGTGATGCTGACCATTTTAAAAGCAAAGAAATACAGGAGATATTTTGATGTGGTGGTAATTTCTCTTTGCTTGCCTATTATAGAATAGTACACATTCTATTTCACGAATATAAAAAGTCAAAAATACCTTAGGATTTGAAAATCAGGGATCTCTCTAGAATTTACCCTTGTGTGGTTCAAAAGAGTGAAATCTGAGTATAGGTGTTGACTTTATGTACCTAGTTTAGGTAAAATAAAGGATATTAGGAATGAAGAAAAAAAGTAGAAATGGGATGAAATGTACTGGGCTGAGCTATAAATTGAATTTAGTTTGTAATATCATGCAATGTGGGTTAAATTAAAAAATAAAGATATAAGGAAATCATCATAGTTATCTAGTTGTACTATAATAGAAATATCACAAGTGGTTAGCTTTAACAAACAGAAATTAATTCCTTCACAGTTTAGGAAAGTAGAAGTCCACACTTAAGGCATCAACTCCTGAGTAAGCATTCTGTCTCTGTCAGCTGTGGTTGAAGGTCCTTGTCTTCAATCTTTCCCTGGGTCTAAGAGTTTCTCATTGTAGGGACCCCATGTCCAAAGGGGGTGCTCTCCTCCTAGTTCTTCCGTAATGGTGGTAAAAGTTTCCTCCAATCTCCACTTGCTTGTTTTATCTCTTTTACATCTCAAAAGAGATTGTCTCAAAATGCAACTTAGTATTGTAGGTTGTATTCTGCCTCATTAACATAACTTCCTCTAATCTTGCCTCATTAACATCATAGAGGTTACAATTTGCAACACATAGTATAATTACATCAGTTCACAAAATGGAGGATAATTACATAATACTGAACCATAGCCTAACTGATTTGACACATCATTAGGGGACACAATTCAATTCGTAACAGAAAAAAATAAGGCTCTTCTCCAAAGTCATCTCCAAAAGAGTCAAAAGGGAACCTACAGATTGGGAAAATGTATCCGGCAATGTCATCTCTGACAAGGGACTTATCCCTAGGGTTTATAGAAAACTCCAATACCTCAACAACAAAAAGACAAATAATCCAATTAAAAATGGGCAAAAATCATAAATAGACACTTCACCAAAGAGGTTATTCAGGTGACCAACAAACATATGAAGAAATGCTCATGATTGTTTGCCATCAGAGAGATGCAAATCAAAACAATAAGGAGATATCATCTTGCCCCAGCACTAGTAGCAAAGTTCAACAAGATAGAAAATTCCAAATTCTGGCGAGGATGCAGAGAGATTGGGATTCTCACACACTGCTTTTAAAAGCAAAGAAATCCAGAAGATATTTTGATGCGGTGCTAATTTCTCTTTGCTTGTCTGTTATAGATTAGTACACATTCTGTAATTAGTACACATTCTATATTAGTACACAGTCCTATTTTGTACATAATTCTCTGATTAATATTCGGGGAAACAAATGCAATAGAATTATTCATGTGAATACTTTTTCCTACTTAGTAGTACAAAACCACCCTTGCCAACTTATCTGATTTTTTTTTATTTACTTTGAACTAGATTTTTCTTAAATTAGGAAAATACAGTTAGTTTTGTTTAGCTTTTAATTTTTCTCCCCAACTGATAGAAAATCATTAGCTCATGGGATAGACAGTTTTTACATTAAATTTTCATAGATAAATATCTTCTTATGGAAAAGAAATAATATTATCTATTTTGAAGTATTACTCTGTGGAAATAAGGTGGGTTGTAGAACTGTCACATGATACAACCACTGTAGAAAGCAGTATGGCGATTCCTTAAAAAGTTGGAATTAGAATTACCATTTGATTCACCCATTCCATTACTTGGTATATATCCTAAATAAGTGAGAACCAGGACAAGAACAGGCATATGCATACCCATGTTCATCCCAGCGCTATTTACAATAGTCAAAAGATGGAAACAACCTAGGTGCCCATCAACAGAAGAATGGATAACCAAACTGTGGTACATGCACACAACAGAACACTATGAAACCTTACAGAATAATGTAGAGTCTGCAAAACACCGCATAATGTAGATGAACTTGGAGGACATTATGCTGAGTGAAATAAGTTGATCACAGAGGAAAAATATTGTATTAGTCTGTTACTGTAAGGTTTATATATGGGGGGAAAAAAGAATAAGGCTCTGGGAAGCATGAAGCTTTCAATTAATGGGTATAATGACATATTCTAATTTCATTGTGCGTTTTTATCTCCTAGATCACATGTGGACAATATCTGATGCTTGTCTAAGAGTGCAACAGCATTTTCCTTTCACAAATGTCCACATCCTCTCATTCATCAAAGTAGCTGAGCAGACTTCTTTCAGTTTGTCTTGCTTCTTTTATTCAGTGGGAGAACATTGTGATTTCTTTTCCAACAGACTCAGTAGCATTTTTGAACTAACTTTTTTCATTTAAAACCAAAAGGATATGCACTGAGATAAGCAGAGAAACATATGTTCATCCCACATAGGCAGAATAAGCACAAGGTCCTAAGTTGATGTTCCTCCGTACTTTCCAGTGCAGGTTGAATCTCCAGTCCTGAGTCTAATTAACTTCAGGAGAGATATATGTGGTAATTGCAATGAACATTTGTCAAGTCTCTCTAAAGCTGCATTAAAACAGAAACAATTTTTTTAAGGTGTTTTTAAATTATCAGTACTCCATGGGAACACATTTAGTTCTATATTCTCAGTTATTGAAATTGTGAACACTTGTTATTACCATCATTATTAATATACATTATGCTTGAAGGATAGTTTAAAATATGCAAATAAAAACTATCATTTTTGAAAATAGTATCTGTAATACCCCACCTTATTTTCACAGAGTAATACTTCAAAATAGATAATATTTTTTCTTTTCCATAAGAAGATATTTGTCTATGAAAATTTAATGTAAAAACTGTCTATCCCATGAGCTAATGATTTTCTATCAGTTGGGGAGAAAAATTAAAAGCTAAATAAAACTAACTGTATTTTCCTAATTTAAGAAAAATCTAGTTCAAAGTAAAAAAAAAAAAAAAATCAGATAGGTTTGCAAGAGTGGTTTTGTACTATTAAGTAGGAAAAAATATTCACATGAATAATTCTATTGCATTTGTTTCCCCAAATATTAATCAGAGAATTATGTACAAAAAAAAGACAGTAACATAGAAACAAAGTTTTCAATTGATCTTAATTAAAATATATATATTTATATGTGTATAACCCTTTATAGTGCATATAGGAGGTCTGGTGGTGCAGTGGTGAAAGCATTGGGATGATAACAGAAAGGTCAACAGTTCAAACCCACCAACCACTACATGAAAGAGCGATGAGGCACTCTGTTTCTGTAAGGATTTACAGTCTTGGAAATGCTATGAGGCAGTTCTATGTTGTCCTGTAGGGTTGCTATGGTCAGAATTGATTTGATGACAGTGGGTTTGGTTATATAGTTTATAAATGATCTTTATGTGTGTCATTTCATCTGATATAAAAATTTGTGATTAATTAGTACAAGTTTGTGATTTACCATAGAAGATTTTGCCATTTTTTCACATATGAGAAGGAAACTGAGCCTCAGAAAACTTGTGATTTAAACAAGGAAGTTAGTTAAACAGCTGCAAAGTGGAAAATTCTGTGTCTGTTTCTTCCTACTCGGGAATTATTACCATTACACTAGAACACCTTTCTGTGTAATAATTATGAGTAGCAACAGTTAAACACTTTGATAATAACAGATATGAAATTTCTATTATTCAGAGAAAATTAAGAAAAAGAAATCTGAAGTACTCTGTAATAAATGAACAGATTTATAAAAAATTCCATTGCAAAAAGATACACCTGATTAGTCACTAAAGTCATAGCTTATCGATGTCAGGAATATTAGAGTAAGAATGATCCTGGGAAAGAGAGGAAAAATCAGAAAGGTGACTGGTATAGTCAAAGGAAAGTTGATCAACCAAGATAGAAATTGATATGATGAAGATACTGAGAAAGATGAAAGCACAAAAATCAGGACCATGCAAATACAAAACAAAAAAAGGGTATAAAGAAGGGAAAAATACATGTTATGGACATTCTGAATTGAAATGGAAAGATGAACTTTAATATAGAAATGGAGAAATATATATTTAATGTTCTCTTATAATAAAATAAGTTTTTTTTTGTTTTTTGTTTTTTTTAACCTAAGAAACTTACCACATACTCTTTCTGGAATCTTGGGAGAAATGGAAGCCAGTAGAGATCTACCACCAAGGACAAAACTGAAAGAGGGAAGGCACCTGCAAAAATAGTATCAAGAATGCTAAACCACAGAGTGAACTGAACCTTTTGGAAAGCACTAAAGACAATTTAAAAATAATTTCCATGAAATACTGAGCAAAGGATAGGCCTGCTTCCTGGGCCAGATGGTGTAATATTAGCAGATGACCTTGGAAGGACTAAACTCCTATTTTGCTTCTGTTTTCTCAATCAAGACAAAAATGATCTTCAAACTGGAAAGAGTAGGACAAACAAGGGAATCAAATCCCAAGATAAGTGAGGAGATAGTAAGAGAGCACTTAGCTACTTAAATGAGTTCACATTTCCAGGCACAGATTTATTACATCCCCAAGGACTGAAATAACTTGTTGTTGGATTCTGACTCATCTCATGAATTTGCCTTCTCTTCTCTATGTCTGCTGCCATTCTGTAGCTCAGGCACTCATCCCATCTCCCTGAATTATTTTAGTTGCTTTCTTTCTACCCAGTCTACTTGAATCCAGCCTCTCTTCATTAAGATCAATCCTCCACACTGCCTCCAAAATAAACAAAACAAAACAAAACAAAAACACATACCTAGTCACGTGTCTCCCTTGCTTAAAAATTGTCCTATTTTTCTCCTGTTTCTATAGGATACACTTTTAATGCGATATGAGGGCCTCCTCGTTGTAGCACCAGTTTGCCATTCCAAAGTCATCTCCTATTCCTTGATCTCTCATAACACCAGGGTGATTTACTATTGTTCAATAAGTCATGAGCACACATGCTTCCTTGTCTTGGAACATGCTGTCCCTTATGCCTAAAATACATTTTCTTGTCCCTCTGATCCACTTATATAACTCTCCTTTGTAGTTTTCTCTGAGTCTCAAGTAGAATAAAATCTGTGCTTTTTTTCTCTCTTTGACGAGAAGCTTGTTCCTTAAAATGATTGAAGAAAATGTATCTATAATCAAATTCCCACAGGCCAAATGTTAAATGCTTGCTAAGTTAATGCCCTGGTAGCATAGTGGCTAAAGCACTTGACTGCTAACCAGAAGGCTGGCGGTTCAAACCCACCAGTCACTCCTCGGAAGGAAGGTTGGGCAATCCTACTTCCATAGTGATACTGCCTTGGAAACCCAAGGAGGGGTAGCTATGAGTCGGGGCCAACTCGACGGCACATAACAACAACAACAACAACAAGTTAATGTAGGATCTCTGGTAACATAGTGGCTAAGACACTTGCCTGCTAACCAGACGGCTGGCAGTTCAAACCCACCAGCCACTCCTCAGAAGGAAGGTTGGGCAATCCTACTTCCATAGTGATACTGCCTCGGAAACCCAAGGAGGGGTCGCTATGAGTCAGGGCTGACTTGATGGCACATAACAACAACAACAACAAGTTAATGTAATTGCTATCATACAACCAAATATTTCTATGAATGTTTTGAAATTTATGGGAGACAAGAAAATATTAATATTATTGATGTCTACAATTATAAATTATTATAGCTAATATTTTTAATGAATGGATATGCACCGAGTGAAACATCTCTAATTTTGTGCTTCAACCTCATATTTTTCAGCTTCTTAAAATTCCAAAAACCCACTGCCATCAAGTCAGAACCAACTCATAGAGACCCCTCCTTGGGTTTCTGAGGCAGTATCACTACGGAAGTAGATTGTCCCATCTTCCTTCTGAGGAGTGGCTGGTGGGTTTGAACCGCCAGCCTTCTGGTTAGCAGTCAAATGCCTTAAGCATTACATCACCAGAACTCCTTTAGTTTCTTAGTGCTTGTATTAAAAATATAAAAAATATACTTACTAAATAGTTAATAAATAAGAAAATTAATCTAATGCTCTGGTAGAATAGCAAAGAACAATACCTTAAGAAATTTGATAAACAAACACTAACAAAAATAAAATGGAAATCAATGAAGGAATGGTACAATCGGTTTATTTATATAGCCTTTCTGGCCTCTAGTTTGTATTTCTCCCAAAATGATAGATCAGGCCACAGGTATGCAAATTATTGGTTGGTTTACTATCTGCATAGGTGACTTGCAAGTGACTGGTCAGGTTTAGGACTAACCTCATGTTGTTGTTGTTAGGTGCTGTCGAGTTTCTTCTGACTCATAGCTACCCCATGCACAGCAGAACAAAACACCACCCGATCCTGCACCAGCTCCATGATCCTTGTTATACTTGAGCCCATTGTCACACTCACTATGTCAAACCATCTTGTCGAAGGCCTTCCCTTCTTTCGTTGACCCTCCACCTTACCAAGCATGACATCCTTCTCCAGAGAATGATCCCCTCTGACAACATGACCAAAGTAGGTGAGATGAAGTCTGGCCATCCTCACTTCCAAGGAACATCTTGGCCTCACTTAACCAGGAATGGCTGGGTAACCATCCCTGTCTGACCTTTAGCCAGTTTGATTAGGGAGCCTTTCTTGTATTCAGTAAGGAATACTTGTGTTAGCCAACAAAGTCCTGTAACACAGAATCTCAGATGGGGCTTTCTGACTGAAGAGAGTGAGAAGAGGAGCACATTCTTTGAACAGAAGGCCCTGCACTATAACCCTGATTATGACAAAGGTAGCAACTATAGGGTACATGAGAAGTGGACAACTAGCTCAGCCAGATGACTGCAGCAGAGTGTAAAGTCTGAACACCAGCTGAGAGCCGAGAGGAGCAACCAATAGCCAAGATTGCAAAATGAAGTCATTGAGTTTCTTGACTGAAGAGTTCCTGATGAGTGAGGATGAACGTTGATTTTCAGGAAGGGTGAGTCCTATTTGAGACACTAATGAATGGCTTTCCTTTTAGACATTGAGATCCATTGCTAGGACTCGTCTTTACACACACACACACACACACACACATACATATTTTTCTATTCATATCTTTGTCTGTTATTTAAGATGTTATTGAAGTTAGGTTGTTTCCACGAGTTCTCTTTGATCAGTCATGAATTATCAAACCCAATAGAGAAAGAATGCCATGGGGAAATGTTGATGTCAGAAAATGATGGAGAAATTGGCAAACGAGAATATATTTGACTCCCACCTCATAGGAGCTAGCTTGGCTCTCATTCTTATGGTCAATTTCATTTCAGTTGGTCTCCATGAAAGTTATTATTAATAAAGAGTATTCAGATTTTCAAAAGTCCATTCAAAAACGTGGACACATGCTCAGTAGTTTCAGCTGACTCAATATCCTCCAAGGTAATAACAATAAATTTAGCTGTAAAATCTAATACATTCTCGGGTTGTGTTGGTTTCAGTGTCTAGAATGCAAATAGTTTAGAGATTATTATTTTTTTTACAAAGTAGACTCCACTTAGAATATTGTTTCTCATCACTATCACTCATACCACATTTTAGGGCAGATATTTTCAAACTGAAACATATCCTAAGAATGATGACTGATAAGAAGAGGAATCTCAAATCTAGGTATTAAGAGAAACGGTTAAAGTAAATGTATAATTTTCTTACGAACGTAGAAGACGATACAAATAATTCAGAGGTTTTTGAATGACTGAAAATCTGTCTTAATGAGAAACTCCTTTAAGCTCCAGATTAATGAGTAGAAATTATAAGAAGACAGCTTTTAATTCAATATATGAAAGACATTCAGTATTAGAATTTTCCTGAAGTATAAACAAGCAAAACCCCACAATATGTGTGAAGTATTGAGTTGTTCTCTTCTCCAGCAAGTCTAGAATCCACATGAAGGATTTTGTGGTTGGGGCTCCTGTATGGGAAGTTAGCTTAGGTTATATGACTTTCACATCTTTTCATGCAGGATTTTTATGAAAGGGAAAATCACTGCCACAATAGCTAATGTTTATGGAGAACTTATGATGTATCAGACATTCTTTAAACATGTGACATTTCACTTACTTTAATCCTAACAACAGCTCTGTATGGTAGCTAACATTGCTATTAACAGTTAAGTGCTTGGCTGCTAACTGAAAAGTTGATAATTTGAACCCACCCAGCAGCTCCACAACAAAAACACCTGGCTATATGTTTCTGAAAAAGGCCACAGCCTAGAAAACACTATGGGACAGTACTACTCTGTCATATGAGGTCACTATGAGTTGAAATTTTCACAACAGCACCTAATAACAGGTATTTTGGCCCAGGTTTTACAACCACTAAGGGTTGTTACAAAATTGGAACTCAGGGTGCCTGGTTCCATCACAGCTTTTAGGCCTTATACCATCATCCAAAACTGAACACAAGTAACACATTTTATGATAAATCACTTTTTAACAAAGTTAAATACATGAATGCTACAGGTTGCATCTTTTAGGCTTATTATGGAGTCCCTGGTGATTAATGTGCTGGGGTGCCACAGGAAAACTTAGAGGTTAATATATTCAGAAATGCAAAGAAAATCCTGATAATCTACTGAAAAATCAGCCATTGAAAATGCTATAATTAGGAGTCCACGTGAAAGCAAATAGTTTTCTTTTATGTTTGTTAAGTGTCTACATTGCATCAGGTTTTCTAAGAATGACAACTCTGAGTGCTTGAAATGCTAGCAGTCTTTTTGATCTTTACCTGGTTCAAGAACATTCACCTCTCAGGTTAATTAAGTTCTTCTGTCTCTGACTTATACATAGTATTAACTCTGCAAATATCCAAACCAAATTATACTTCAGAGCACAGATTCTAAAGGCAACAATGGCTTGAATTTGTACTCTCTTAGTAATAAGTTGTGACTTGGGCTAAGTCTTATCTTAAAAACAACACAACAACAAAAACTCACTGTTGTTGAGTCAGATCCGATGCATAGTGACCCCTCCCTGGGTTTCCTGTGTGATATCTCTAAGGAAGTAGATTGCCCAACCTTCCTTCCAAGGAGTGGCTGGTGGTTTGAACTGCCAGTCTTTTGGTTAGGAGTCAAATACCTTAGGCACTATGCCACCAGAGCTCCCTAACTCTTAACTTATCTGAGTATAATTATCTTTATCTGTAAAATACAAATAATAGTAGTAACAATACTTAGGATTACAACATGATTAAGTAATATAAGGTTATAATGAAGATTACATGAGGAAACGCATCACAATTTCTTAGCACAATGACTGACACATGGTAAACTGACACATGGTTGGATTGATGTTAGTTATAATTGTGATGATGAAAGAGATGATGACATCTGTCAGTATCATGCTTTGTATTTTAGATTTACAGGGATCAGAATGCAGTTGAACACATGTGCAAATTACAAATCTTGATAGCAATAAACATTATCCTGTTTATGTTTCTACAGAATCATTAACAGAAGTTCCACATTGCAACAATTTCTAGAAACGTCTTATAATGAAAAAGTATAGTTCTCAGTACCGTGCAAAGTTCCATAAATCATTAAAAATTCACATCCCCACTGAGTCTCTCTGTGACACCTCCAGCAGCTCAGCAGTCATTCACAAGCCCAGCAGCTTAAAGGTCAGGGATGCAGAATCTCCAGGTGTCAGGGTCATTTTAGCATTTAACCCTTAGTCCAGTCTATTTAAGACTACTCAGATTTGTTCTCTCCTTTGAGACAGGACCCAGCAGGATCTTATCAGGTGCTTATCCCCAGGGAACAGAAACTTACTCCAGGACAAGTTAACCAACCACATCAAAGGAGGGCAGAGGAGGGACAGTCCCCTACATCCCATGTGTGAATGCTCTCGGACTTACGAAAAGGTCTTGAGAGTGTCATTATAAATATGGGGAAATAGCACAAAAGAGGATAGTTGGGATGGTTCAGCAGACAGATGGGCCACTGTGGTTGGTTGTCAGAATCTTGAGTGGTTTCTTAAACCTTATGGCCAGAGTAGCAAAGAGTTTCAGGGAAAAGAAAATGGCTTTGGAAGGTCATCTTCTTAGAAAGATAGTTATGGTTTCAAAGGTTGCTTATCTGACTCATTGCTACGTATTTAAACACATGAAACCATAAATCTCAGCTGTTCAAAAAAGAAAAACAAATTAAAATTTAAGATCTATCTTATTCCTTTCTATATGCCTTTCAAAATGTATTTGAATGCCTTTTATAATAATTTTTCTTCTATTTGGACTATTAGACGAATTAGAGCAATTTCATCTTTGAGCTTTTATTTTAACTATTGTCTTTCAGTCTGTGAAATAATAAAATGATGATGCACTATAACAAAATATGGAACACTCCTGTCTTTACATCCAGAAGGATTTATTCACTAAGTATGCATTAGGAGAAATGTAAGGAAGCACCTGACTATATAAATGTGGGTTGTTTTCCATAATAAAATTTTTCTGTAGAATTTACATAGAGGTAAATATATACAATATCCTAAATGCAAATGTTAAATGATTAACTCACCTGTGCTGACATTATTGGGTGATACAAATCTAATATAGATATTATTATGTCCAGAGAACAGTGAATGAAAGTAGAATGTTGATAAAGTGAAGAGTTAGAGAATAGAGAGCAGTGTACTGTGCTTCAGTAGAGTATTTAAATTAAAACAAATAAAACAAAACTGAAGTTACTTGAATCTTTGGTAGCTTAAAAAAAGATCACAAAAATAGAAGATGTGAGTTTCCAACCAAGCTCTTTCTCTCTATATATATACACATAAAACATATATATATATACACACACACACACACACACACACACACACACATATGTTGTTGTTGTTGTTGTTATGTGCCGTCGAGTCAAACCCGACTCATAGCGACCCCTCCTTAGATTTCCGAGGCAGTACCACTACGGAAGTAGTATTGCCCAATGGTTGCTAAGTAATTGCACATTTTTCTATTGGCCATCTTTTATTTCAAATTGATGAAATATAAGTGGCAGTCACCACAATGTATCACTTCACTGTTTTGGTAGTTATAGTAGAAGATCCATAGAAATGCACCTTTATCTCTAGAATACGATAGCACTCCTATGCCGCACAAATAGTTACTTAACTCAACTAACTTCTACATGCTTGATTTTTATCTTTTTTCCCGCTACCTACTGTGACCCTCAACAAGATGGCTTGACACAGTAGCTGCAGTAATGGGCTCAGGTATAGCAAGAACTGTGACACTGGTGCAGGGCTAGGCAGTGTTTCATTTCCTTCTGTTGAACGTAGGGTAGCTGTGAGTTGAAGCCGACTTCATAGCACCTAATAACAACAAGTGTGTATTCAATGTACTATGCAGGAGAGAAGATGGCTGGAGCACTTCTTGCTCTCAATGACCAAGCTAATGTTCGCGAAGGGGGAATTTCCTGAGTACACAAATGACCATACAGGAAGTGGAATCCAGTGGATGCCCAAGAAGTGCAACTATGAGAATAAGAATGATTCTAAATATATATATATATATCAGTCAGTCTAATCGCTCTTAGTTTATAGAGGAGGAAATGAGGTCAAGAGTGAGTGCCTTGCTTAAGATCACTCTGCATACTAGAACACACACAGGAATGGAAATCTGGTCTTTAACATCAAACTCTTCAGTTTAGACTGCACTCCCATTTTTGAGGAATTTAAACAACTTTTATTGTTCTTGGGCTTTAGTATGTTTAACTTCAATGCAAGAGCATCAAAATATATCAAAGATCTTTCTGGATACTGTATAAACTCATGGGCTGAATTAAAATCTTGGCTTTGCAAAGTAAATATCATTCTTCAACTTTCTAAACCCAGTAGTCATACATTTGAAACATTTTACAAAGTGGTTGTAAAATCTGAATTTGTCAGTAGAGGAAAGCAACAAATCCCGATAGATGAGTCATGACAAAAGCATTATTTTTATTATCCGTAAATACTTGAAATTTCACTTGGATCCATTATTGTAACTAACTCACTGCCGTCAAGTTGGATCCGACTCATAGCAATCCCTCCTTGGCTTTCCGAGGCAGTATCACTATAGACGTAGATTGTCCAATCTTCCTTATGAGGAGTGGGTTTGAACCTCTAGCCTTCTGGTTAGCAGTCAAGTGATTTAGAAACTATGTCACCAGAGCTCCTAAGGATCCATTACAGTAGCTGTTGCTAATTCCTTTTAAAACTGTAGACCTGCCAACGACTGTAGTTAAACTTAATGTATGTTAATTGGGTAAAGATAAAATAGCAAAGGCCTACTATTTGTTATATTGTTGTTGTTGTTGTTATGTGCCATCGAGTCAAACCTGACTCATAGCGACCCCTCCTTGGGTTTCCGAGGCAGTATCACTACAGAAGTAGGATTGCCCAACTTCCTTCCGAGGAGTGGCTGGTGGGTTTGAACCACTTGTTATATTGTTGTTGTTGTTATGTGCCATCGAGTCAAACCCGACTCATAGCGACCCCTCCTTGGGTTTCCGAGTTAGTAGTATCACTACAGAAGTAGATTGCCCAATCTTTCCTTCCGGGGAGTGACTTGTTATATAGCACCTTTAAATTATGGCACACAGAAGCATCTATAGTAAGGATAGTACATATGTGTGTACTCTGCTATATTTCTCCTTGCAAAATAACATCTTTGTATGAACGTGATATTGACTCCATTTATTTATTTATTCATCTTTCATTCACTGACTCATTTGTTCAATGGAAATTGATCTCATTGGAGTAATGAATAAGGCATGTGTATAGAGTTCTTTTTCTACTACACGAATAGCCACATTTATCTCTCCATATTCTTTCAACTGGACCTCTTTGTGACCTCTAGAATTCAAGTGGTTTTAGGATTTGATAGAGAAAAAAGTAGAGTGGAGAAATAACTTCTGTTGCAGGATGTTCTTACCACTGTATTTCTTCTTCTTCTTCTACTTGTATACTTCACAGAATGAGATCTCTTTCTCACAGGATTTAGCAAGTTTCCTGTCTAGTGTGAGAAAGTGAATAATCACAGCCTACAATGATTGCTCCTTACTCACCTTTACTGGGTTAAGTAGATAGTGCAAATGATATTAAATAAGTGGGTGGGTGATACCAAGCGAAAACAAAAACAAACAAACAAATCATTGCCATAGAGTTGAATCCGACTGATAGTGACCCTTCCTTGGGTTTCAGAGGTGGTAACCTACTTCCGTAGGTTACTGCCTCAAAAACCTAAGGAGGTGTCGCTATGAGTCGGATCTATTGGAGGACAGTGAGTAAGTGATTGAGTGAGAGATCATTTTGTTTTGATTTTCAAGTCACTCCTCGGAAGGAAGGTTGGGCAATCCTACTTCCGTAGTGATACTGCCTCGGAAACCCAAGGAGGGGTCGCTATGAGTCGGGGCCGACTCAACGGCACGTAACAACAACAACAACATATGAGTTCTGAAGGTAGCTAAATTTTGAACAATTGAGCAGTCTCATGGGGATTTATAGCCATTTGTTCAATGATTTCCTTTTCTTTGATTGGACCTCTGGTTTTCAGGAAACAACAGTAAGTCCATAGAAATGTGGATGAGGCCAGTCCGTCCACATGCAAGCTTAGGTATTATTTCATTGCAGTGAGTCTTTTCTATGATAACAAGGGTATAATTTACATGCAATTTACACAAAGAGTATTGCAATCTGCTTGCTTTGCATTTTAAGCAGATCATTTCTGATTGGTTGCTCTAAACATGCATGTTAGTGTCCTTTTTGTAAAACCAGTGAAACTGAAAGGCAGATCTTTGATTCTAAATCCTGGTCTGCAATTGGACTTGGATATCCAGGAAGATCTTTATGGGCTGTAACAGATGATGGCTGCCCTCTAGTGACAAGATTTTCTTGTTGTTACACTTTAGGTTAAAATAGGGCATGTTTAAAACAGATGTCCTATTTTACACTCAATCAGTTGGATGTAAAAAATCTTTATAAGAAAGAATACACTATATATATAGTTAATGCTAGTGAATATTAAATATGCTCTGTGAATTAGAAATGAAGTTCCATATTTCTTGTACTTGACCCTTTTGCCAACATGTATTTCTATAGATGTCAACATTTTCAAACTGTAAAACTATTAATACTATTTTTGTTGTTGTTGTTATATGCCGTCGAGTCAGACCCGACTCATAGCGACCCCTCCTTGGGTTTCCGAGGCAGTATCACTATGGAAGTACATTGCCCCATCTTCCTTCCAAGGAGTGACTGGTGGGTTTGAACCGCCAGCCTTCTGGTTAGCAGTCAAGTGCCTTGTCCACTACGCTACCAGAGCTCCCATTAATACTATTAATACTATTAATAGTTTAATTATAGTATTAATAGTTATTAAAAATTAATTCTATTAATACTATAATAACTATTAACACTATAATTAAACTATTAATACTATAATAACTATTAATACTCCTGCATTATTTCAATAATTATAGAACAAAGGGTAATCCTCTTAATGTGGAAAAGCTAATTATCTAACCATCCAACTAACTCTTGAAACTTCCTTCTATCTCTCCAATCCTTCTTCTCCATCTTATTCACTGCTAAAGAGAACATACTCTATTCATTTGACAAGCAATTTGTATTTCTAGTTAGCTCAACAGAAATTGCTCTTTTCTAATTGGTAATATGGGTAGAGTTGTATCTAGGTGATGACACATGCCTGGGTGAATCAGGCCACATTGAAAATTCAACAAGCAAGACTGTAACTGCCCCCAATAAATAGGAGAAAATCATAATAATGTAGACCACAACTGGAAACTGGCTTTCTCCCTTCATATCGGCCATAAGGTACAGCCTGGTGATGTTTGATTTGATTAATTTCACATTAAAAGAAAACATATATAGAGAGAGCAAAGAAAGAAACACTGCACTTTGGGCTGTTGCTCATAGAGCTGAATCGAAATAAATTTCACTGCCAACCAGATGGGGGAAAACGCACCTCTTTGAAGGCTGACGGAAGAGCAAATCATTTTTCATTCACCACCTCATTTCTCCCCTCTCCCCAAGCCAAAATAATTTTTTTTTTTTTGCAATGGATAGGTGTTGCTTTTTTCTATAAAAAGTAAATTTTTACTGCAAGTTTAAAAACCTAATAATCATCTAACCATAGAAAGAAAAATTCTTTCTGGCTTATATGAAATGATAAATCCTCTCTTGTTTAAAATACAGTGCAGTATTTGACCTTGGATCACATTCTGATATATATAAACACTCAGGATAGAAATGCTCTAGGAAAAAAAAAATGATGAATCTCAATTACTGCATTATCTAATGAAAAATATTGCTACTAAAAAGATGTTGACACTCTGGCTTTCCACATGACCAGCCATCCAAATGGCCTATGTTGTTGTTGTTGTTATGTGCCGTCAAGTCAGACCCGACTCATAGCGACCCCTCCTTGGGTTTCCGAGGCAGTATCACTACGGAAGTAGGATTGCCCAACCTTCCTTCCGAGGAGTGGCTGGTGGGTATAACCTCCCAAAAAACCAAACTCATTGCCGTGGAGTTGGATCCGACTCATAGAAACCCCTCCTTGAGCTTCCAAGGCAGTATCACTATGGAATTAGATTGCCCAATCTTCCTTTGGAGAAGTGGCTGGTGGATTTGAACCTCCAGCCTTCTGGTTAGTACTTAAATGCATGGTTTAAAACTAATAAGTAAATCTAATCAAGGGGACAATTCTGATTTGGGTACATATTTTCAAATCTTTATAAGAGGACAATTTATTTCCCATTTGTCCTTACTCTCTTTGTAGGAAAACACACTTTTTCTGTGTAATAAAACCAACAAGAGCCTGTAGGGAAATCAAAACCACATTCCCAAAGTCTCGTGGTAATGCAAAAATGGCAAAAATTAACTGGCAGTAACACCAATATCTGTCTTTCTATAGGAGTTCTGCCTAAGGCATTTGACTGTTAATCAGAAGGGTGGTGGTACAAACCACTTCAGAAGGACGACTGGGCAATCTAGTTCCATAGAGAGAGAAACCTAAGGAGGGGTATCTTTGACTCTAATGCAGTGAGGTTTTTTTTTTTTTTTAAATTATGTTCCTTTAAGTTTACTAAATTTTAAGGAGTTCTGATTCTTTGTCAGATGTGTTATATCATAATGGTAAAAATGTACATAAAATGGTATTTATTCTCTTAATAACATAAAAACAGTTAGTTAGAAATACATGCATTCAATAATAAGTATACATGCAATATATAAGCATAAGAAAGAATAAAGAGGAATTCCCTTCAGAACAGTGAAGTCCTATTAGAAGTAACAACATTGGGTCAACATTTTGAAGAATAAATAGCAAATATACATACAGGTAAGAGCAGGAAGAGGAATTATGTTAATATTGAAATGCATTGCTATATCTTATTATAAATTTTATCTATAATATTTGTGCTCCAAAATCAAGAGTTTGATAAACACTATTTCAACAATAAGTTTCTTAGAGTTTAATAAACTCTTTAAATACCTACTTTATGCCAGATATCGTCTTCAATGCCGGTGAAAACCAGTAAATAAAGCAGGGTTCATGTGCTCAAACTACTTACAAATTTTGAAAACAAACTGTAACTGTACCAAAATTATATTTAAGGAGTATGTGGGTAAAGAAAAGGGAAAAGAGACAACCATACTTGGGAGATTGTCTCATTGCAACCTGGATGTCGAGGTTTGAAGGGAGAAAGAAGTTTATTTTCTGGAAATAGTCAAAAAGAACTCTGGATTTAGGTCTACCAGGCACACTTGAGGTTGAGTGTAATATATGGTATTCAGTGGGATTAGAGAAATGGGAGACACTGAGACCCCCACCAGTTTCTCCCCATCAATCTGCTCCCAGTGTGCAGACAGCCAATGTCTTCATAAGGCATTAAAGGTTGTTTTCTCAAAGGATTTGATTAGTCCAAGAGAACAGTATTTCATGGGTTTCCTATGACATGGTCCAGCCAGAGCCCTATAGTGAAATAAGCAGTGGTCAAGTGTTACCTCCAAACTCAGAGCTTCCAATCAACTTTTTCATAGTGGAATAATGACTATGAGAGCACATATGGGGCTTTTGGAGTGTTGATAATGTTCTCTTTTTTGATCTGAGATCTGGCTTCCCAGGAGTATTCAATTTGTGAATTTTATCAGACTGAGCATTTATGATATATATTTTACTTCAATAAAAGTCAAAAATAAACTTTAAAAATACGTAAAAGCAATAGCAAAAGACTCAGAACAATACAATGATTTAATGGCATTTAAATTGTTTAGGTAATTATTTCCTTTAATTTGTTTTCTGTCAGTAATGATATCGATAAGAGAATAGATTCAGTGTCAGCTGAGAGAAAAAAACTGAGGTCCAAAAAGTTGCACAAAATTTATCTTATGGTTATACAATAAAACAGCTGTGTAACCAAAACTAGTTCTATGACCCTTGACTCTCATATTCTCCCCAAGGCTACAATGACAGCTCTTTATTATTTCCCAAAGTTCTTCAATAACCACGACTCCTAAAACACATTTTCCTAAACTACCTTAAACAACGTTTTACAGTATACATTTGAACTTGACACTATTAAAATCTTAGTCTCACAGGGACTTTGTCTATCTATATTAGAACTACCATCAGAAACTTGGTTTTGGATTCACAAAGTATTACTTCAGGGAGTAACTAGCCATTTACTGTGTATCAATTGTTAAACCTAGCTGGAAAGGTTTCACAGTGTGAAGACTGTTAGTGCAGTGTTTGTCACATGAGATGTGACTTATTAAATAAAATATTTAAGGTTATTTGTCTTAAATTATAGAAAAAGTATAATTCTCCATGCTTTGCTTGAAAAGAAAATTAGCAGAAGTATTTCTATGTAAGATTAAAGGAAAATGCCTCTGTGCATGGATACTGTGTAGATGAATTCAAATGGCCTATAGAAGAGAACTGTTGTTCATTGCTAGGAGTACCCCCCTACTCATGGAGATCTGCCTCATAGCAGAACACAACATTGCCTGCGTGTCCATTATCCTCAAAATCGTCAATATGTTCAAACTCATGATTGTGATTTGTGTGCCTGTCTATCTCACTGAGGGTCTCCCATGCCCTTCCTCTACTTTACGAAACATGACGCCTTCTTTCAGTAATTGATTCCTCCCGATGACATGTCCTAAGCAAGTGATTCCGAGAACATGATCCATAAGATGTTCTTTGGCTAATTTTCAGAGGTAGATTCCAGGCATTTCTTCCTAGTGTGTCTTGGTCTGGAAGTAAAGGAAATGCTATGTGTTTATGTTAAAAGTCGATGTACTTATTGTGGTTAATTTTGCCAAGTTTTGACTCTGCTAGAATCCTTATATTTGTACTTCAGACTTAATGAAGCCTTATTACTTTTTTTGGTTACAAATCCAACCCTGGTGATTTTTCAATGAGCTGTCCTGCTGTAAGGAAGCCTGGCAAAACTCCAAGACTTCCCTGCTCAGGGGGCTCTCCTGCTGTGTGCCATTAAATACGGAAATGTTCATAATCGGTGGATTTTGCTAAAATTAGACACCCTAAAGCTCAAAACACCTAAGAGAGTAGGTAGGTCTTCTTGGCTGAAAGATTCATAGATAACGATGTACACAAACTGCTGTTTGAAGGCAGCTGAAGCAAGGAAAGTACAATCTCTCTGATCTCTTCTTAGTCCTCTCCTGCCAATGCTCCAAAGGAGCAACAAGAACAATTATTTTATTGTGCAACTCAAACTTCCTCTGATAAAAACATGTCACCCTTCCTGAGTTTTCAATGAATACAGTCTAAATTCCTTAACATGATCTACATAGCCCTGTGTAGCCTGCCTCTTAGCTGTGATAGTCCCATTCTCTCTCTGTTCTACAGCCACACTGTATTTGTGTATTGGGTATACAGAGCACTGAGACAATTATTTCAATCACTATGAGTTAAAACAGCTAGATTGGCTGTTTAAAACCAGCTCATTCCTACTGCTCATTAAATAATATGAATATTAGTCCTGCTAAGTATTCTTAGGTCTGAAGGCTTTCACACTTGCAGTTCTCACTACCTGGAATGTTCTCCTTACCTCCCAACTTTTCCCATGACTGGTGCTGTCTTCTCTTCTGGTCTCCACATACCTGCTTCCTCCTTAGAATCTCCTTCGTTTTCCATTTGATGTGAAGAAGCATATTCCCTTTGTATGCAGAGTCTATATCAGAAAATATCTACTTTGTCATCACAGCACATCTCATACCATGCTTTACATTGTTCATTCAAGATAATTGTCAGTCTCTGTCACCATATTGTAAGGTCTCTAAAGGCAAGGTCCTCATGCATCTGTTCACTTTGCTATCTTGCATGTTGAGCACATGGCCTTGCCTAGTTAATCCTTGTTACATGAACTAAGATGTAAGAGATAATCCAATTCCAAACACTACTGCATAGTTGTGAGCAGCTGTGCCATATTATCACATGAGCAACTCTCAAATGTGGAAATGTGTACAGATATCAGTGGGCCTAGGATTTTTGTAGCATTGGAAACACATTCAAAGAGCTGAAATCAATGACAATCTCTGCAAGTAAGATATAAGTTTATAGATCACTTAGCAATACTTTAATCTTTAATACACAAAACCGTAAGGATTGTTGGCCATGGTTTTTTCTTTCCATATATACCTCTACTCCCATATACTACCACCACTACTAGTACTATCTTTGTGCAAGGTTAGAAAAGTCAGAAATATACCACTGATGTAGTATATATTTAACTAAGAACTGAAATTATTTGGGTGAACTTTTTTTCTTTCCTAAAGTATTCTGAATAAATGGCTTCAACTAATGAAAGTGGATTCCTCAGAGGTGGAAGGAATGGTAGTCTGAGATTTGAAAAACCAAGTAAAGATATTCCCTAATTTCATATTCCAAATTTACCCTAATGTTCTAATTATAAGGCCTCTTATCAACAGTGTGCAGCTTCTTGGGGGAGATCAACAGTCTCTTAGAGTAGTTTTCTTAAATCCCTAAGTCCATTACTTCTATACCCACCAACATAGAATCCTAGTAGTAGAATTTTTTATTTTATTTTCCCAATTCATCTGAAATCTATTCAATGATTACTTAATCAAAGAAATGTCAAAGTTGTTTTGTATCTAAAGCTGAACACTCACACTTTTTTTCTATTTCCCAAATCATATCTGGTCCACCTTTATAGTCCCATATAGTTTACCAAATATTCTGCAAGGAAATATTTTAAAAAGTTAAAATATCAAAAAATAAAGATGCCTCAAATTTAAATATAACTCCTACTTCATCAAATTCCCAAGGATAAATCAATATTAGAGTATTCATAGCCATAACTAAATAATGTAAATTCATAGGAATTAGAGTAAAAATCCAATTCCAAAATAAATAAATAAATAAATAAAAATTCCACTTCCATCTTCTATTTCGTGTTTTGTCACTCCTAGTCCTAGAGTTTTTTATGCACGGCCTGGGTAGAATTGAAAAGGGACATATTTCCATATTTCTTTACCAGTACTGAAATTGGTTATATAGACTATTTGAAACTACTAACCCAAAATTTAATATTGAAAATATAACAGAAATCTTAGGGTTTCATAACAAATAATAGGTTAGAAAAATGAAAATCTTCTTAGTGTAAGCCTCGTTATGTTGTCAGTCAATCTATGCCAATGTTCCAAAGTCAATCATCTTTAATCTCCACTAATTTGTTAAATGTACCTTCTCCTATTGACATCATACATACTATCTCCATTTCAGAATGCAACATTTATGACATTGTAGCTCTTTGCCCACCATTTAAATACACCAGTGCCTTTCTTTTCCACTCATAACCCATATTTCCTTCAACTGGAGAATCACTGTGAGTAGATTTTTAGCTGTAGTTTCTATTAGCTAATATTTCTGAGGTTTGTACTCCTATTAGACTGAAATAAACATAAATAAATAAAATGAAATAAAAACCTTTGCTATGCCTTTTCACAATATTCTGTTACCTTGTCTTTATTTATTTTCTATTTCCTATTGAGTTTACCACAATCTCAGTGAAACAGGACTAATACATACCAGACTTCCAAAAGCATCAAAAATCTTACCTATTTTCACTTCCCTGAATTATATTAACCCATCAAAAATTTATTTTCCCATCAGACATCTGACCCATACTCAGAGAGATTTTATAATAGCCCTGCCTAGAATCCCTTTAATGTCCTCAATATTTCCTTCTCTTAGATTCTAATTTCATATATTTCTCAGGCTTATTGCTTACAATAACCACAAAATCCTGAAATATCACCTGAAATGTTTTGACTATTTTATACATACCTTCCCCTATAATCTGTTTTGATATTCAAAAGATGTTCCCACTCTTGCTATGACAAGGAAATCTCTATTAGCTGCTTTCAAAGACCTCTTTTCAATTGTGTCCTAGGTTCTGGCTTCCTCTGATGGATTCATTGAAGTCTGCTATCTCAGATGTTGCTCTCTTCTTTTGTCACATATCACTTGGCCTCAGTCACTTTTTAATGTTGTAACAACTTAAATCTCTTTCTCTCTTTTCTAAGTAGTCTGTTTTAAATATTTTGCTTGAATGCATGGTCTTTTTAATGAATCAGATCTAAAGAGAAAGCCAGAAAAGTAGTTGAGTGACTATGCCCTGAATTCTCCCTACAAAATTTACTTTATTAGACAATAATATCCTCTGCTTTTCTCTGGAGAAGTAGTTGAGAAGATAATTATAGGTCTAATCACTATAATGGGTGTCATTCCACCTGGTTATAGGATGCCAAGAGAAAGAAATTCTTCTCCAATAGATAAAATAAATAAAAAAAAGGAAAATTAGAAATTTATATATATATATATATAGTAACAACATATATATATAGTAACAATAATGAAACAATACCAGAAAGTAAAAATTTAAATATGAAGCAATCTTCAAAATTTAGGAAAACAATGTGATAATATTAGCAAAAATATATTGAGGAAAAAGCAGAAAATTATTGTGTTTATGGCAAAGACAGCAAAAACTTCTTCTACTAATAAGGCAAGTGAAAGACTATTTAAAACAACAAAAAGAATTTTTTAAAAAAATCTGTTCAAAGCCAGATTTCCAGATAGCTGAGAAGGAATGGATAGTAACAAACAAATTGTCTTCAAATATATTCTCTACAACACATACGAAAGTACAAATGGAAATTTTGAATTCTATGTAAAATCATACCCTCATCATAGACAGTAAAGAGACAGTACCAAAATAGCGAAATAATCAGGAGTAAAAAAAAAAAAATTAAATTACAAAATCCTCTGTGTGATTACATGTTTGTCTCGTACCAGCCTCAGGGCTTTATGATGACCTAAATTAGACTTAAAAGACTACAAGAAAGACAGAAGAAGATGGCTAGCAAAGAGACCTATGTGTGATTTGAAATGACCAGTGTAAGTGTGAAAACAGTAATAGAGTATCTGGGTAAGTCAGAGTACAAATTATAAGGAAAGGATTTCAAAATAAAAAGTGATTTAAAGGACTGTGATAAAGGGCAGCTTGTAAAGAGTCACTCTTAGGAACACATAGCTTCTGGGGAATAAACACATAACAAAGTAAAAAATAAAAGAAGTGTCCCAAGACAACTGTTTGAGAAGGGGAAAAGCAGAAAAAGGGAGAGAGTTTAAGGTCCTGCAAAAACAGAGAATCCTAAAATCAGAAGACTTATAACCTTTCCCACACTACCAAAACAAAAAAAGAAACAAAATTATGTCAATTACCTAAACTGTGCTATACAAAAAAAAAAATTGTATGCCTTTAAGCAAATAACATTGCAAAATACAATAACATAATAATTATGAGAAAAATAAATGTGATACACTTATGAAACTATTGAGAAGATTAGAAAACAATGTTTTACACAATCAATGGAGGGAAATCACCCATTTGTGAAAATAAAACAAATAAAAAATAAACAAGTACACACACACACACACACACACAAGAAAGCAGATGGAATGTATAAGCCAACATTCTAAATACTATTATAAGTACCCAAACAAATATTTGAGAGTAAGAGGAAATAAAACATCTGAATCAGAAATTAGAAATGGACAAAATTTAGAAATAGAGAAAATTGAAATATACCAAAAAATGGAGAAAAAATGAAAATGAAAGTTGATTGAACTTGGAATTAATAAAAGACACAGAAAAAAATCATCTCATTAATAAAGAATAGATTATTAAAGCCAAAAAGAGAATAAACACAAAAGAAAATGTAACAAAATCCTTGAAAAGAGACATAAAAACAATCCAGAAAATGAAAATGGAATAAAAAGTAGTAAAAGTAGTGGTAATGGAAGACAAGCAAAGACAGTCTGGTATTCACATTATTGGAATCCATGAAGAAAATACATCTATAAATGGGAAGTGGTAATAAAATCTAACTCTGAGTATATAAATACAAAAAATAAATACAATAATAAAGTTTAATGATAGAGTTGAGACCAATTATATCAGTCACATGAATAAGTATCAATGGGTTTAGCTCACTTGGTTAAGTTATCTGGCTCACAAAACAAGAGCCATATGCTGTATGTAACAGACATGCTTAAATAAAAGTGATTCAGAAAAGGAGGGGCAAAGTTATATCAGGAAAATGGAATAAAAAGGGAGAAGTGATAATGATCCTGGTATCAGATTCTATATTAGTCAATCTTATACTATCTAAAATGAGATATTAGTTAATATAATTAGCAAGAAATTAATTTGTGGAATAATGATGGATAAAGAAAAAGTGAATCCATCGTTCATTGCAGATGATATAATAGTACACTTGGAAACTTCCAGGTAATCAATAATAAAATGAACTGAAACAACAATACACTAAAGTAGTAATATGTAAATTTAACACACATAAATTAATGATCTTAATATACACAACTGTAAACAACCATCATGACAGAAAGGGCCCCATTTACAACACCAACAAGGGAAATTAACTAGGAGTAAAATTAACATAAAATCTGTGTAAGGATAAATTGGTAAACATTCTTGAAAATCAGAAATGTGCACTTGGAGAAATGGAAGTATACCTTCTGTTCTTAAAGAGGATGATTCTACAGTACTAGATGTAAGTTCTACATTACTATATAACTTTATTGTGATAACAATAAAAATAACAACTAGTGTTTTATGGTGTTTAAAATTTTATACTTAAGTACATTTGAAAAATCAAACATTCTAGGCTAGCCATTAAAACACTTGAAAAATTACAAGGAAGAAATAGTCCTATTGGACATTAAAATATCCCTCTAAAATGAAGGGATTTTGTCCCTTCTGTCTAAACATACCTGATTGTTCAGACTGTCCACCCATAGATTAATGTTTGCCATCACTGACAACACAGTACTGTACATGAAAAGGGTTCATCTTTGTTGTCTGTACTTCCTGTTTATCTGTATGTCTTCCTTTTCCTCAGTGCTACCTTGTTGATCACTCATTTTGGTATCCCTCTAAAATGAAGGTGTATGAATAATAAATCACTATAATAAAATATAAAGTCCAGGAATAGACCCAAATAATATGGAAATACAATATATGGTCAAGGATGAAATCATTGAGGTAAACTTTTTTTTTTAAATTTTTATTGTGATTTGGGTGAAAACTAACAGAGCAGATTCATTTTCCATACAGCAGTTCACACACATTCTGTTTCCTGAACTTGACTGCAATTCTCCACAATGTAACAGCTCTTTCTGCTTCTTTCCTGTAGTTACCTCTTCCCTGTGTCTTTCCTTCCCTTGCACTCCCGCCCTCCTGAGTTGTCTCCCTGTGCAAACACTGCTCTTCTATTCTCCCACAATTGCTCCAAGGAGCGTATCTATCTACCTGATGTAAACATTTACTCCATATGCCTGTCTATTGTTCGGCTGGAAGCCATAAGAGTGAGTTCAGTTCCAGATGTGAAAGGTAACTCAGGGGTCTCACCAGGTGTTATCAGACTAGAAAATCTGTTTTTTTTTTTTTTTTAATGATTCTGAGTTTTGTTCCACATTATTCTCCCACTCTATCCAGCATTTCCTCTACCAATCCCCCTCTATGTGGTTGACAGTGGTAGCCAGGCACCATCTGGTTCTTCTGGTCTCGTGGTCATATAGGCTGAGGTTCACATGGTCTATCAGTCCCTTGGACTAATTGTTTCAATGTTTCTTTGGTTTTCTTTATTCTCCTTTACTCTGGACATGAGAGACCCATCATTGCATCTAGGCAGCTGCTTGCAAGCTCTTAAGACCCCAGTCGCTAGTCACCAAAGTAGGACACAGAAGAATGTTTCTGTGTAGTATGTTATGCCAATTGAACTTGATGAGCCCTGTGACCATGGTCCCTAGCCCGCAGGTCCAACTACTCACTCCTTCCAGGTAGCCAGCTGTAGACAAGAAGCCTCCATAACATCACCCCTCATCAGCTCTGCTATACACACAGACATTCTTACAGCACATTCAAAAATGCATGTAGAAACATTGTCTGCTAGTCCTATAATGGTCATGGGCCTACTCCCCCCATCTAGACATACCTGGTTGCTCAGCATGTTCACCCACATATCCACCCATAGATCACCACTTGCCATTACTGACAACACAGTATGATAAGTGCAAAAGGTTCATCTTTGTTGTCTCTACCTCCTGTTTATTTCTCTATGTCTTCCTTTTCCTCAGTGCCACCTTGTTGATCACTCACTTTTGGTACATTGCCCTTCCCTTCACCCAAATCAATACTTGTCTGTACCTATCTAACAGTGTTCCTGTCTCTCACCTCCCATCCTTGGTAACCAACAAAGAAAGCTTCCTTCCAAATATAAATCTTTTCTTTACTTTTTACAAAAGTGAACTAATACAATTTGTCCTTCCCTGAATGACTTATTGCACTCATCATAATGTCCTCCGAGTTCATCCATGTTATACAGTGTTTTGCAGATTCTACATTATTCCTTAGTGTTGCATAATATTCCACTGTGTGTATATACCATAGTTTGGTTAACCATTTTCTTTTGATGGGCTCCTAGGTTGTTTCCATCTTTTTGCTATTGCAAATAGTGTTGTGATGAATATGAGTATGCATATGTCTGTTCTTGCCCTGGTTTTCACTTCTTTAGGATATGTACCTAGTAATGGGATTGTAGATTCAAATAGTACATATAATTTCAACTTTTTAAGGAATTGTCATATTATTTCCACAGCGTTGTATCATGTTACAGTCTCAACAGCAGTTTAGGAGAGTTCCAATCTCTCCACATCCTCACCAACATTTTCTATTTTGTGTCTTGTGGGCCTTCGCTACTAGTGCTGGGAAAAGATGGTGTCTCGTTGTTTTGATTTGCATCTCTATAATGGCATGTGTTTGTTGGCTGCCTGAATATCTTCTTTGGTGATGTGCCTATTCATGTCTTCTGCCCATTTTTTAATTCTATTGTTTGTCTTTTGCATGTTGAGGTGTTGGAATTTTCTATAAATTTTAGAGATAAATCCCTTATCAGTTATGTCATTGCCAAATATTTTTTTCCCAATCTGTAAGTTCTCTTTTTACTCTTCTGGAGAAGTCTTTTGAAGCATATAAAAATTTAATTTTTAGAAGGTCCCATTCATCTAGTTTATCTTCTGCTGTTTGTGTGTTTTGGGTGATG
>NW_006921751.1:158567-167319 GCF_000298275.1 Orycteropus afer afer
AAAAAAAAAAAAAAAAATTGCCCCTAGTTTTTCCTTGAGGAACTTTATAGTTTTAGGTTTCCCATTTAAGTCTTTGATCCATCTGGAGTTAGCTATTGTGTATGGTTTCAGGTATGGATCTTGTTTGCTTTTTCTGCACATAGATAACCAGTTTTGTCAGGACCATTTGTTGAAGAGATTATCTCTTCCCCATTTAATGGATTTTACCTCATTGTCAGAGATCAGCTGACCACAGGTCAATAGATTTATTTCTGAGTTCTCAATTCTCTTCCACTGGTCCACATGTCTGTCATTGTACCAATACCAAGCAGTTCTGACTACTATGGCTGTATAGTAGGTTTTGAGATCCAGGAATGTGAGACCTCCTACTTTGTATTTATTCAATAGTGCTCTGCTGATCCAAGGTCACTTTCTTTACCATATAAAATCAGTGATTGTTTTTCCCATATCCTTAAACATTATTGATGGGATCTGGATTGGGATTGCATTGAATGTATAGATTGCTTTGGGTAGAACTGACATTTGCACAATGCTCAATCTTGCTATCCTTGAGCATTGCATGTACTTCCATTTATGTAGGTCTCATGTTTTCTTAAAGTAGTCTTTTGCAGTTTTCTTTGTACAGATCTTTTGTGTCCCTGGTAAAAGATAGACTTTTTAATTAATGATCCTGAGACAACTGGACATTCATTTGGAAAAGAGCAGCAAAAACTAAGGAGAAATGAAATGCATAATTATGATTTGGAGTCTGGAACAGAAGAAGGACACTGGAGCAAAATGTGGTGAAATACAATACAGTCTGTAGTTTAATAAATAGTGTAGAAGCAATATTATTTTTCTGGTTTTTATCATTGTATTGTGGTTATCTATGTTGTTAACATAAATGAAAGCTGACAGAATGATATATATGAATTATCTGAATGTGTTTTACAACTTTCTTCTAAGTTTAAAATTATTTCAAAATTGTTGTTGTTGGTAGGTGCCATCAAGTCAATTCCAACTCATAGCAAACCTATGTACAACAGAATGAAACATGGTCCAGTCCTCCACCATCTTCACAATCATTGCTCTACTTGAGTCTATTGTTGCAACCACTGTGTCATTCCTTCTCTTTGAGTGCCTTCCTCTTTTTTTTTTTTTTTTTTCTGACCTTCTACTTTACCAAATATGATGTCCTTCTTGAAGGACTGCCCTTGATGAAATGTCCAAAGTACTTGAGACCCAAATCTCACCATCCTCACTACTAAGGAGCATTCTGACTGTACTTCTTCCAAAACAGATTTGTTCATTCTTTTTGTAGTCTATGTTATATTAAATATTCTTCACCAACACAATAATTCAAATACCTAATTTCAAAATAAGATACTTAAAAACTGTGCAAGAGAATATGAACCAAATATGAAGCAAATTACATTAGTGTGGTTTTAAGTAATTAGCAGAATGCAGAGAATCCATTTGAACATTCACATTTGAGTAGCACAGGGATTTTGCAATTAGAAATTTAGATATGCTAATATATTTATATCAAAACATTTGAATTGTAATTACATAGTTGTAATAATATAAATGCTATTTTTAGCATTTCAAACCGGCTTATAGATAAAGTATTGAAGCCATAATCATGATTATGAAAAAGAATGCAAATATTTACATTTTGAAAATATAAAAGTAAAAATACAACTAACAGTTATCCCTTATGTAATGAAGGATGTTGTTGCCAAAGTCAGAGCGATCTTGCCTGAAAGCAAAGAATACCAGAATGATGTTTACTTCAATTTTCTTGACTATGCAAAATGATTCAACTTTGTGGATCATAACAAATTATGAATAATGTTGTGAAGAGTAAGAATTCCTGAGCACTTACCTTTGCTCATGAGAACATATACAGAGGCCAAGAGACTGTGGTTTTAACAGAACAAGGGGATACTTCACGGTTTAAAATCAGGAAGGGTGTGTGTTAGGGTTATATCTTTCGACCACAATTTTCAATCTGTATGCTGAGCAAATAATCTGAAAAGCTGGACTATATGAGGAAGATACAGCATCAGGGTTGGAGGATGACTCTTCAAATATGCAGATGAAACAATCTCACTGGCCAAAAGTGAAGATGACTTGAAACACTTACTGATGAAGATCAAAGACTACAGTTTTCAGTATGGATTACACCTCAACATAAAAAAAAAATAAAAATTCTCACAACTCAACCAATAACTAACATTTCAATTAATGGAGAAAAGATTGAAGTTGTCAAAGATTTTATTTTTCTTGGATCCACAATCAACACCCATGGAAGCAGAAATTAAGAAATTAGAAGTCCTATTGCATTGGGTAATCCTACTTCCATAGTGATACTGCCTCGGAAACCCAAGGAGGGGTTGCTATGAGTCGGGGCCGACTCGATGGCAAACAACAACAACAACAACAACAACAATTGCATTGGGCAAATCTGTTGCAAAAGATCCCTTTAAAGTGTTCAACAGCAGAGGTGTCACTTTGAAGACTAAAGTGTACCTGATCCAAACCATGGTATTTTCAATCTCCTCATACGTATGTGAAAGTTGGGCATTGACTAAGGCAGAACTGAGAAGAATTGATGCCTTTGAATTGTGTTGAGGAAGAATATTGAAAACATCACAGACTGCCAGAAAAATGAACAAATCTGTCTTGGAAGAAATACAGCCAGAAAGCTCCTCAGAAATAAGAATGGTCAGACTTCTTTTTACGTATTTTTTTCATGCTGTCAGAAGGACCAGCCCCTGGAGAAGGATATCATGCTTGGTAAATGAAAGAGTCAGCAAAAAAGGGGAAGACTCTTAATGACATGGGTTGACACAGTGGCTGCAACAAGGGGCTCAAACACAGCAAGTATTGTGAAGATGGCACAGGACTGGGCAGTGTTTCTCTTGTGCATAGTGTCACTAACAGTCAGAAACAATTTGATGGCACCTAACAGCAACAACAACAACAGAAATTAGGGAGGAGAGATGAAAGGAAGTGTGAGGTGCTAATAATATCATTCTAAAAATGGAAATTTATAAAAAACGGGAATTTATGAAAAATTCCTTATGGTTGTTAGATGGGGATAATAAATAAACATGATGAGAGAATTATATTCCTATATTGGAAATAGAGGAGTTTTCAGGTAGGGTAAGTAAACAAAGTCTTCATCATGGTAATGTTAAGATAAAATGTATAAGGTTGATGAACCAAAAAGTATGTTTAGAAACTATAATCACTAATCACACATGAATAGAAATTAGTCGACATTCCTTCTTCTCCTCTAAGAAACCTTAGTTTATACTCTTAAGGCCTTCAACTCATTGGAAGAGGCTCACCACATTATCAAGAGTAATTTCCTTTACATATAGCCAGCAGCTGCATAAATTTCAATCACATCTACAACATGCCTTAGCAACAGCATCCTATGTTAGTGTTTGACCAAACAACTTGACACTGGCCTTGTCAAGTTGACACCAAAAATTAACCAGCATAGAACCCAATGGATTTATTGTTCAGGGTTTCTTTATACTTTTCTTTGAAATATTTTGAAGAGTCATCCCAAATGCCACCTTTGAGGAGTATTGCCTAATAATATCTTCTTTCATTTTTAGTTGTCTCTCATATATTTTCAGAGAACCATATGCTTCCTGTGTAGTAATAATTATCATAATGCATTTTTCCCTTTATAACATATATAATGAAATTATCCACTTCCATATTAAAATTGTCTTACTGGAAAAGAGGGCTGATATTTTATTAATATTAACCTTTAATTGGTGGTAATATGTTGCGGTTGAATAAATGAAAAATATCAATCAGTATCATCAACATTTATACAAATATCACTTTTATGAGACACAAAGACTTTTCTTTTTCATGTACTTTCATGAGCTTCCAATAATATCTACTAATGTTCAATAAATGCAATTTGAATTAAATGGAGAATGAAAAAATATATATGTTAATGTCCTTGATATTACATTATGTATTTTACTGGGTGAATAGTACAGGACCCAAAATAACATTGCTTTTGTTTGATTAATTAATCAATTAATTATGGTGACAATCAGTAAATAATGTTGCCAAATTATATCCTAATTTTTTTTTTCTCTCAATACTCAACAAAACTATATTGCTACCAAAAACCAAACCTAATGTCATCAAGTTGATTCCAACTGCCAACTTTCTGTGTAGCAGCCGAATTAACCACTACACTGTATACTGCCAGGGCTCCTTGAATTCTTTTCCTAGGACAATCTAATATGAGGGGTAATAGTTGAGAAAAATGGCCTGAAAAGCCAATATATTTTGGGCCACCAAAATTTCTATTTAAGAATAATAAAAGAAACTTCCAAGTTTAGCTAAGGAAGACTAAGTCCTCTCAATGAAGTTTCTGTTATCACTGAAATAGTAATGATATGCAGTGTACTCTGGATTGTGAATATTCCCATCCTCCCTTTAGAGAAGGAATGAAGTAACACCAGTGTTACTTTCATTGCTCTGTGGGAATGAGTATGTGGAAATCTGAGTCCCATCCAACTCCATTCCTCACTACTACTTCAGCCCTTTGAGTATGAATAAAGCCAGATATGATTTTAAATAGAAACTTGGTCTCCTGGCATCATAATTTTACCTTTATCCTACTTATCAGCAAGTGACTGTATTCTATATTCAGACTACAGAAGATACTATGCAGAGTTGTGTAAATGGTATTCTGAGTTTGATAATGTATGCCAGCCAAAATAATTTTAAACTTAAAAAATTGGAAAGGCAGTCAGGAAAATTTGATTGCTCTTCTGATTCTATTTATAAGTGTCTGATTTGATGAGAAGAATCTGTACACTATGTAGCTATTATGAGTATTTAAAATTTATCTTACTAGTAATTTTTAAATTTCAAATAGCCTCTCCATTATTTCTTATATTAAGGGCACAAAATTTTTACCTAGGTTTTTAGAAATACTTTCTAACTGAAATATATATGTTGTTATTGTTGTTATGCACTGTTGAGAAGGGCAATCTATTGCTGTAAAGATACCACCTCAGAAACCCAAGGAGACATCACTATGAGTTGGATCCTACTCAATGGCAAAACCAAACTCACTGCCATCGAGTCGGATCTGACTCATGCGACCACTCATTGGGTTTCTGAGGCAGTATCATTACAGAAGTAGATTGCTCAATCTTCCTTCCAAGGAGGGGCAGGTGGGCTTGAACCACCAGCCTTCTGGTTAGCAGTCAAATTCCTTAGGCACTACACCACCAGAGCACCCACCACTCATATGTCAGTTTGCCATACTGTGGTGGCTTGTGTGTTGTTGTGAGGCTGGAGGCTCTGCCATCAGTATTGCAAATACCAGCAGGGTTGCCAATGGTAGACAGGTTTCAGTGGAGCTTCTAGACTAAGACAGACTCAGAAGAAGGGAGGGGGCATCCATTTCTTGAAGAATTGGCCAGTGAAAACCTATGAATAGCAATGAAACACTGTCTGGTATATTACCGGAAAGCTTCATGAATAGTCCTGAAACATTGTCTGATATAGTACCAGAAGATGAGCCCCTCAGGTTGGAAGGCAGTCAAAATATGACTGTGGAAGAGCTGCCTCCCTAAAGTAGAGCCAATCTTAATGATATGAATGGAGTAAAGCTTTCAGAACCTCCATTTACTAATGTGACATGACTCAAAATGAGAAGAACCAGCTGCAAACATCCATTAATAGTCAGAATGTAGAATGTATGATGCATGAATCTTGAAATTGGATGTTATCAAAAATTAAATGACACATACATAGATTGATATCCTAGGCATTAGTGAGTTAAATGGACTGGTTGTGGCCATTTTGAATCAAGCAACCATATGATCTACTATGCTGGGAATGACAAATTGAACAGGAATGGTGAGGCATTCATCATCACAAAGAATGTTTCAAGATCTATCATAAAGTACAATGTTGTCACACCTACAAGGAAGACTAGTTGATACTACTATTATTCAAATTTACACACCAACCACCAAAGCCAAAGATGAGGAAATTGAATATTTTTACCAACTTCTGCAATCTGAAATGGACCAGACACGCAATCAAGATGCTTATCACTGATTATTGGAATTCAAAAGTTGGAAACAAAGAGAATCACTAGTAGCTAGAAAATATAGCCTTGGTAATAGAAATGACACTGGAGATCACATGATAGAATTTTGATGGACCATCAACTTATTCATTGCAAATACTTTTTATCAACAACATAAACAGTGTCTATATATGTGGACTTCACCATAAGGAGTACAAAGGAATCAGATGAACTACATTTGTGGAAAGAGATGATGGAAAAATTCAATATCTTCAGCCAAAACAAGATCAGGAGCTGACCATAGAACAGACCATCAAGTGCTCATATGCAAGTATCAACTTGAAGCTGAAGACAATTAAAACAATTCCATGAGAGCCAAAATATGACCTTGATTATATCCCTCCTGAATTTAGAGACCATTTAAAGAACAAATTTGATTCATTGAACACCAATATACAAAAACCAAAGGGATTGTGGGATGACAGCAAGAACATCATCCATGAAGAAAGCAAAAGGTCATTAAAAAGACAGGAAAGGAAAAAAGACCAAAATGGATGTCAGAAGAGACTTTGAAACTTGCCCTTGAATGCAGAGTACCTCAAGAAAGTGGAAGAAATGAAAAGATAAAAGAGCTGAGCAGAAGATTTCAAAGAGCAGCTTGAGAAGACAGAGTCAATTATTATAATGAAATGTGCAAAGACTTGGAGTTAGAAAACCAAAATAGAAGAACATGCTCAGCATTTCTCAAGCTAGAAGAACTGAAGAAAAAAAAAAAAAATCAAGCCTTGAATTGCAATATTGAATGATTCTATGAGCAAAATACTGAATGATGCAAGAAATATTCAAAGAAGATGGCAGAAATACACAGTCACTGTACCAAAAAGAATTGGCCGATGTTCATCCATTTCAGAAGGTGGAATATGATCAAGAACTAATAGTATTGAAGGAAGAAGTTGAAGGTGCACTGATGTAATTGGTGAAGAACAAGGCTTCAGGAATTGATGGAATACCCATTGAGATGTTTCAACAAACATGTCACACTTGTCTATGCCAAGAAATTTGGTGTGGTCGACTAACTGGAAAGGATACATATTTATACCCATTCCAAAGAAAAGTGATCTCACAGAATGTGGAAATTATAGAACAATATCATTAATATCACACACAAAATAAAATCTTGCTGAAGATAATTCAAAAATGGTTGCAGCAGTATACTGACAGAGAATTTCTGGAAATGCAAGCTGGATTCAGAAGAGGACATGGAACAAGGGATATCATTGCTGATTCCAGATAGATCTTGGCTGAAAGCAAAATATACCAGAAAGATGTTTACTTGTGTTTTATTGACGATACAAAGTCATTCGATTGTGCGGATCATAGCAAATTATGGATAATTTTGAGAAGAATAGAAATTCCACAACCTTTGATTGTGCTCATCAAGGACCTGTACATAGACCAGGAGGCTGTCATTAGAACACAACTAGGGATACTACATGATTTAAAATGAAGAAGGGGGTGTGTCAGTATTGTATCCTTTCACCATACTTATTCACTCTGTATGCTGAACAAATAATCTGAGAAGCTGGACTATATGAAGAAGATTGTGGCATCAGGATTGGAAGGAGACTCATTAATAACCTGCAATATGCAGATGACACAACTTTGCTTGCTGAAAGTGAGGATAACTTGAAGTATTTACTGATGAAGATTAAATACTTCAGTCTGCAGTATGGGTTACATCTCAACATAAAGAAAATGAAAATCCTCACAACTGGACAAATAAGCAACATCATAATAAATGGAGAAAAGATTGAAGTTGTTAAAGATTTCATCCTACTTGGTTCTACAATCAACACCAATGGAAGCAGCAGTGAAGATATCATATGACATATTGCACTGGGCAAATCAGCTGGAAAGACCTCTTTCAAATGCTGAAGAGCAAAAATGTCTCCCTGGAGACTAAGGTGGGCCAAACCCAAGCCATGGTATTTTCTACCACCTAATATTCATGTGAAAGCTGGACTGCGAACAAGGAAAACCTAGGGCTGATGCTCTTGAATTGTAGTCTTGGCAAAAAAAATACTGAAAGTACCATGGACTGCCAAAAAAGCAAACAAATCTGTCTCCTGGAAGAAATGTAGCTGGAATGCTCCTTAGAAGTGAGTAGGTCCAGACTATGTCTCACCTACTTCAGTCATGTTGTCAGAAGGGACCATTTCTGGAGAAGGATAGCATGCTTGGTAAAGTGAAGGGTCAGGGAAGAAGGAGAAGGTTGCCAATGACATGGATTGACACAGTGGTTGCAACAATGGCCTGAGGTATAGCAAGGATTGTGAGGCTGGCATGGACTGGGTAGTGTTTTGTTCTGTTGTACATAAGGTCACTATGAATCAGAGCAGTCTCAATGGCCCCTAACAACAAGAATAACAAAACCATTACATACCAAAGATGTCCTGGTTGCAAAATGGTTAAATGTTAGTCTGCAAACTGAAAGATCTGTGGTTCAAACTCACCAGCAGATCCATGGAAAAAATGACCTAGCAATGTGCTAGCAATGTGCTTGTGTAAAGATTACAGCTTAGTAAAACTTATGGAGCAAGTTCAACCACACACAACATTATCTGCTTTAACATTAAGCATTATACTTAGACCCAGAAAGGCTGAAATGAAAAAAAAAAAAAA
>NW_006921751.1:167419-182196 GCF_000298275.1 Orycteropus afer afer
ATATATATATATATATATATGGAACAACAGTTCAAGAGACAATGATAGAAGAATCTGGACATATTTGAAAATGAAAAAAAAAAAAAATATGTCAGTAACAGTACAATGCCCAAGGGAAAGTGAAACACAGAGGGAAAAATTAATTGTGCTTGGAGAGTGTTGTAAACATTCTGTACAAAAAAAAAAAAATGATGAGTAAGAATGATTATAGGCTTCTTCAAGTAAGCAAAAAGGTACATTATATTAATGTAATAAAGTCATGGTGACATAAGGCTACATGCATTTTCAAGGAAATACAAGGAACTCGTTAATCTTTGAGTCCGAAGCTACAAGTGAAGAGTGGTGAAAATGTCTGAAGAGAGTTGCAGGAGCCACAAAATGAAGGATTTATCCATTCACCTTAATGGCTTGGAATACTTTTTGTGATGACAAGAAACTTTGCAAAAGCTTTAAATGAGGTTTTAAATAAATCACATCAATTCTTCACAATAATACTTTGGGTAAAGATGATATTCAGAGCTTTCAGTCATTAATTTTTCTTCAACATTTCTTTCTGATCTTATTTACCATTTGTGGTAGTTAAGGTTATGTGTCAAGTTGGCTGGACCTGGTTTTGAGTGTCTGGGCAGCTGGATGTAGTTATGCCCCATAATGAGATTGGTAATCAATTCTATGGTGGAATATATTGAAACAACTGAGTATCTGCCTTAGGGATGTGGTCTGCTTCCAATATATAAGAAAAAAGCTATGAGAAAAGCCTCTGTAGCTTTTTGGAGCACTTAGACCCTGCATGTATCCGAGTCTTCATTCAGCAACCTGCCATGCACTGCTAGTCTTGAGACTTTCTCCAGACTTGAACTAGTGGTCTGCCATGTTTTTTGATAATCTTGGTACTGCAACATTTTACCTGTCAACCTTGGGCTTGTCAGCCTCAGCAGGCAGCAGCTGCCTGAGTGAAGAAAAGCCTTCAGTTTCAGTGGGCTTGGAGCAAGGGGCAGAGCTGAAGCCCAAGGTGGAGGGGCTTTCACCCAGCCTCTAGAGCCTGGCGCTTTGAACTTGGACTTCTAGCCATCTAAACTGTAAGAGAATAAATCCCTGTTTGTTACAGCTGTCCATTTGTGATATTTTCTTAGAGCGGCACAAGAGGTAACCTAAACAACATTTCTTCCTCATTTGTCTTGCTTTGCAGAATCTTCTCATCTTCCTAGTTTCTAATGACATATCATATCAATTTTCCTTGCTTTTTATCATATGTCTCTTTAGCATTCATGGCTTTTGATTTATAACATTTAAGCTTTCATTTTATTTACTAACAATATTACTTACTAACAATATTACTTATCTTATTATGAGATAAAATCTTAAGGACCTTTATCTTGTTGTTATCCTCATACTGCTTATTCAATATCTTATGTTAATTAGTATTAAATATTTTTAGTATACCTGTATCTTTAAAAAATATTTGCTATGATCAGTTCAAATCTTGTTTTATATTTAATAAAAGAAAAATAAGTTTTTCTTCCTTTAAGAAAGAACCTTAAGGACATTATTACATTAATACAAAATCAAAATGAGATCCTTAGAAGAATTATAAAAGACCTAATTTGAGGTTAATTAGGTCAGCAAAAGTACAGTGATTTACAGTAAATTGGATAATGATTATGAAATAGACATTTTCTTTTCCCAAAGAAAGCTGCCTATGATTCCTCCTTCCCCTAAAATAGGTTTATATTTCATGGTAGATAATATTGAAACTTTCTTCATATATGATCCCTTAACACCTTGTCCCTAACTGGATTACAGTATCCATCTTCTTACAATCACTCTCCTCTAGTACATGGGTAATTCTTTAATGCTAGGAAATACCTTATTCACCATTGTGGCCCGAAACTTCATTGGATGTCTGTCACTTGATAGATGTTGAACAAATCAGCAAATGTGAGGGTGAAATACAAGACTAGCTTTCCTGTTTGATGCAGATACCCTTGTTTCTCATATGTGGAGGAGAAACACCAAATGCTTTTATCACACTAATTTCTACACTTCCAAATTTCAATAGTCAGCATTCTTTAGGTAAGGTGTTTAATTATTTTTGAGCCAATTTGTTTTAATATTTCTCAATTACATATGTTTAATAAGTGGGTAATTTGCAAAATATCACGAAGCTGGACAGATGTCTCTGAAAATGTAGGTATATGTTGTATTCAAGAAAGATGATATGCTTTTCAAAGAAAACTCTCCTCAGAATTTTCTGTAAATGAATTGACAGCAATTATTTTACTTGATACATGCTATTTAGAGTGTTTCTGTGACACAACCTGCTAAGACTGAAGAAGTCACCCTACTGAGGTACTTATCATCACAATTGTCATGTTTTTGTTTTTGCCAAGGATTTTAAATCTTACCAGGAAGCCAACCCAGGAATCCCATTGCAGCTCCTGTCTTACACTTTGTGCATTGCTCTTTTGACATTCTATGCAAGATCAATCAATCAATTTCTTCCACCAGGAACTGAGTGGTCATGACATCACCATCAAACTTAGCTCTGTTCTAGAAAACCAATTGAGCTTGACCAAAATGAGCAGCAATTTATTTTCAACCAGGGAGACTCAGTCTCTGTAGGGTTTTAAATATCAGATACTGCTGCTGAAGTTGGGTTCAGAAGTACCTATACAGAACCAAGAAGAGAAGGGTAAAGGAAGATCAATGTGCTCATTTTCAATAAATCACTAGATTAATCCAGGTGGGATTCTGCAGCTGTGGATGTAAAGCAAAAGGAGATCATTATTTGTATTTAAAACTGCAAAAGCAAAATCAATTTTTTAAATCTAGGTTCAGGAGGACTGGCTGATGGAAGTGTGGATATATAAATTATTGGATTGCAAAAGTTTTCTCCACGGCCTGCCACTCATGAACTCCACATTTCTGGGTTCAGTCTGGATGCAATAATAGTATCTCTTATTTTACAAGTAATTTATTTAAAGGGGGTTTGTAGGCTGTTTTTGAAGAGATCAGTCTCACTAAGATTTTTGTAAACATTTGTTTTTTTACCTGTAACCTCAATATGAACTGATGAAACTTTCTGTTAATATGGTTTTCAGCTATATATATGCAATTGGAACCACTCTCAGCACATACAGTTATATTATTTGGGTTTAATAGCTTCCTCAGGCAAAATAATATTATGTATGAATATTAAAATTTCCAAGAAAATTTTTGAAACAGGCACAATACTAATTAAAATATTTTATAACTGCTATATTTTTGTTAGAGAAAATTCTATAATCCAGTTTCTCTGAGTGCATATAAAAACAAATATTTATAGTTGATTTTGAATAAATATTTATATTGTTGTTGTTGTTGTTTGCTGTCGAGTCGGCCCCGACTCATAGCGACCCCTCCTTGGGTTTCCGAGGCAGTATCACTACGGAAGTAGGATTGCCCAACCTTCCTTCTGAGGAGTGGCTGGTGGGTTTGAACCGCCAGCCTTCTGGTTAGCAGTCAAGTGCTTTAGCCACTATGCTACCAGAGCTCCTAAATATTTACATACTAAGCTCATTTTCTTATGGTCTTTCAATATTAATATCAATACACATTTATTTAAAATAAGTTATTTAATATCATCTATGTTCATTGCAAAGTACTTGGTCATTTGAATGAAGTCAAAAACAAAAATGATTTAGAAGAAAAAGCAATTACGGAATAAGTGCTATGTGATCATAGCATAAATGATTAGTGTGATCTGGAATGGGTAAGAAAAATTCATGAGCCTTGAACTTGAATTTGAAAAATGTTTTCTTTTAGGATCAGTGCAGAGGAATTAGTAGTGCATTTCAAAGTATATAATGGTGGGAACTATGAAATAAAAGTGGGAACAAACATCCCATGCTCCTTAAGGAATGTTTTCAGAAATCCAGAAGCAGTAATATACAAAGGTATAGTTCAAATCAAAATCACCCTGATTACCATTACAAATGCAAATCTTTTGATTTCAATCCAGACCTCTCTGACGTGGGTCCAAATTGTTTTATAATTATTACATACACTACTGTTTGAGAAACACTCTAAGAGGCTCAAGTTTAGTCTGACATGAAACCCACTGTTGGTAGATATCAGGTAATCCAACTGCTCCCTTTGCAGACATGATGGAAAATTACATAGAAAGAAGTCCCTTTTTTTTTTTTCCCGTGGAGGAAAAAAATATATGTTTCCAAGGGGTTAAAAGCACAAGTTTTGGGGAGCTCTGGTGACATAGTGCCTAACACATTTGACTGCTAACCAGAAAGCTGGCAGTTCAAACCCACCAGCCACTCCTGGGAAGTAAGGTTGGACAATCTACTTCCGTAGTGATATGACCTCAGAAACCCAAGGAGGGGTCGCTGTAAGTCAGATCCGACTCCACAGCAGTGAGTTTGAGTAGCCTAAATTTGATTCGTGAGGGCAAGCTATTTTTACAGTGCAATCCTTTGTTTTATTCATTCATTCCATTGTTATGTAATACAATACATCACATAGTGACTCTATGTAAACAGAATAAAACACTCTCTGGTCCTACACCATCCTCACAATCTTTGCCAGACTTTGTTTCATGTACTTTGACCATGTTGTCAGAAGGAACCAGTCCCTGGAGAAGGGTATTATGCTTGGCAAAGTAGAAGATCAGAGAAAAATTGGGGAAGAACCTCATTGAAATGGATTGACAAAATAAAACGCTGCAACAATGGGCTCAAGCATTCATTCCATTAGACCGTATATTTTGTGAGTAAATATTATCTCAGTTTTGTTCACAATATTCCCAATATCTAGCTTCATAAATTATTGTCAATGCAAAGAGAAGGTGATGACCTGTATTATTAAGTAAATGAGATAATGGCAAATTCAGTGCCTATATGTAGAAACACTCAAAATAATGTAGTTAATAATTCCATTATAATAGTCAGCCATTCACTCATTCCTGAAGTATTTATTTGGAACTTCCATACCTTGGCTAAATTGTAAGATTAGAAGGATAAAGAAGACAAAATTTCTGACTTTGGAGGTCTTGCATTGTTTATAGAGAAAAAGACAAATACATGTTTTTTTGCATTAAAGTGTGATAGGTAGAAAAACTTGAGACAACTTGGGCGAGACTACTAGATCAGATAAAAGTAGTGAGGTGGAGCATAGGACATAATCATGATATTAAAAGGAAAAAGAAAATTCTGAACATCAGTCAAAGGCTATCTGGCAAGGAACATGGGCAACTTATCTGTGATGTACTCTGAATCAATGTGCATGGCCTAGCCATATAGAGACTTGGTTACTTTATAGCTGCTGCTGACTATACAGGAATTTCAGGCAAAAATCACTCTTTCTATTTGGGTTCACTAGCTAACTCCAGCTGCTCCTGAATACTACAATCCTGCCAACTCAGGGGTCAGGTCTAGTTGTGGATACTGATAACCCCTCCCACCTTCCTACATCATTGAATTTGGAGAATGTTTTACCTTCCAGTCTTGTACTTCCCTATAGAAGTTGTGAATGTAATTGCTTTCCAGGATGGAAGACACTTGGCTTGGTTTAACAGGAAGACCTTTTTTCAGAACTTCATTAAACATATTTGTGTGTGCACTCTCCAAAACTAGCAAAACCAAGATAGAAGCCGGTCTGCATTTTCCACCTTTTATTATAGCATTTATCATAAAGGGAAAAGATAGAACTCAATGAAGGTGAAAAAAACTATGATGTCTATTTAAAAATGATAGAAAGTTTATGCAGTTTGAGTTGCCTCTACCTACAATATCACTAAAGCCTTTCAGCTGAAACAATCAATTTATTTTCTATTTCTGCTACTAGGAAAGTTGTCCATTCACTTTCCTCATTCAGTAGAATACGTACATGCAGACTAATCTCTGTGTATACAGATTTTAAGGTCTGTTGAAAGCAGTTGCTTATCATCATCATGGTTCTCCCATAGCTGTGCCTGGGATTACTGTTTTTGACACTTTCAGCTAAATCATTGAGCATATCAAGCTACCTTCTATACCGTTCTGGAATGAAATACTTCCTTTTTCATTGCTTTAATTCGGCAAGTTAAAGATTTGATTTCGGTGAAGGGAAATAAAATATATACTTTCTCTCTCTCTCTCTCTCTCTATATATATATATACACACATATATATATATATATATTTGTTGTTGTTGTTATGTGCCATTGAGTCATACCCGACTCATAGCGACCCCTCATTGGGTTTCTGAGGCAGTATCACTATGGAAGTAGATTGGCCCATCTTCCTTCCAATACACACACACACACACATATATATATGTGTGTATATATATATATGTGTGTGTGTATGTGTGTGTGTGTGTGTATATATATATAGGCCTTCAATCTCTTACACATCTTGCACTTCTGATCAGATAACAAACACTTGCTTAGCAGAAATTTTGTCCATTACTTTATCAAATGATTTACAAAAATTAATCTCTATTATAATCCCTTTATTTAGATTGGCCTATTTCCAGTCTTGACTTTTTAATCACTGTGGGCTAACCAAGAAGGAAGAGAGTCAAGAAAGTGAATTATATTTGCTTGTGGAAGAGCTAGTATGTTCAGGCAGTAAATAAGAGCTAGTTTATCCACATATAAAGCAGGATTAAATCAACCAACTTGGTAAAAACAGAATTTTAAGTGGAACATACTTCTAGTGATATAGTAAAATTGCTTCCAACTACAGTTCCCGTATTTATTTATTTTTAAATGAATATCTTCATATTCTCATATTTGGAAGCATTTGGGATTGGACACTTGTTGACTATTTAAAACAACTGCTTTAATATCAGAGGGTTGAGAACTTAATTAAAAAAAAAAACCTCCTGTTAAAGATTATTTACACTTTTTGCAAAATAATTCAATATTAAATTTAACTGCATAACCCAAAAAACCCCACAACTGCTACTAAACCAGTAACTAAAAGAAAGAAGAGTGGCATAATTTTCCAGTGAAAATATCAGTGTAAAAAGCAGTAAAATGGCATAAACTAAACATAAAAAATTATACTTTATGGAAAATAAGCCTTTCTAAATATTTTACATTATCTTTAAATATTGTGTTAGGAGGAACATATCCTCTCTCACAAGATTCAAGGAAAACAGAATGCATATTTTTTGAAAATTTAAATATTATATTTCATTTTCATTATGATCATATCTATGTGGCCATTTTACTCTCCCTAATTCTCATTTTAGTGTTAACATTGCACACACATACACACACATACTTTGCTTTGATGAAAGACACAATGATAGATAGGTAGAGACAAGTATTGATTTGGGTTAAAAAAAAGCACAAAACAAAATGATTCAAAGTAAAGATTATAGGCCTTTCGTATTGACTAGCTAAAAAGCCTATGTATTAGGGGGCTAAATATAACAGAATGTGTGATCTAATCAACCCAAAAGAATATTAGTATTGAGATAGCTACTGAATAATTAAAATTCATCAAATTTATGGTAAATGCATCTGGATGTACATTCTTTATTTTTATATAGTCAAAAGTATATTGTAACTTTTTTATTATTGTCCTTTCATTTTAATAAATTTATATTTAAGAATTTAAAAAATAAAGAGCTCATGCAAGATACGGTAGCTTAAGTCTTAATTTCATCTTTCCAGAAACATTATAGTACTTAAGAGTTTGGACTCAAGAAAGGGTCATGAGGCTGGCACAAGACCAGGCATTATTTTGTTCTGTTGTACACGGGGTTGCTACAAGTCGGAGTTGACTCTGTGGCACCTAACAACAACAACAAGAACAAAATACTATAGCATAGATGTTACTGAGATTATATTAGCATTTATTAGTGGAGGAAAAGGCATTGAAATATCGAAAGTTGTTCAAAGTTATTCAAGAACTTCATGGCATAGCTGGAAGTTAACACAAGTTTTCCAACTTCAAGGTCAAGAAGACTTTACTTTTAGAAAGAAAAAAATCTTGTCATTACCAGATTTAAAGCAATGCAGTCAATTGAAATTTTTTCTAGTAGCACACTCTTTCAGTTACAGAGCTGGAAGGTAAGTGCTGACAAGATTCATTCCTATCAAACATCATGAAAAATGATTTGCAGAGGTGTTGCTGAAAGCGTTCCACTGGCACCTGATTTGTCTAATAGATTCATTATGATTATTTAACTCTGGGGTAGGTAATGAAAAGGAAAAAAAAAAAAAAAAACTCCCAACAAGTAGGTCCTGACTTATAATGACACTACAGGCCTGAGTAAAACTGACCTATTAAGGTTTATAAGGCTGTGGAGACGCTAGTGTTCAAATCGTTAGGGTTCAAATTGCCAGACTTTTGGTTTAGTAGCCAAATGCCTTAGCCATTGGGCCACCAGAGTAGATAATGTTATGTGCTGTAGAGTCAGACCGGACTCATAGCGGTCCCTTCTTAAGTTTCTGAGGTGGTATCACTATGGAAGTAGATTGCCCAACTTTCCTTCCAAGGAGTGGCTGGTGGGTTTTAAACCACCAGCCCTCTGGTTAGCAGTCAAGTGCCTTAGGCACTATGCTACTACTTGAATAAAATTCCAGTGATATTGTAATCTGTGTTTAGCTTCCACCAGTGCTAAATGTTATTCTTTTATTATATCTTTGTTTCTTTCCAAATTCAGTGAGCTCACACATTCCCCTTCCCTGCTCCTCAGACATACATACACACACACATGCACATGCTCTACAGAAGCAGATACAATTCTTTTTAGGTAATAAAAGATATATATATATACATAGGAGCTCAAGTAGCATAGTGCCTAAGGCATTTGATGTCTAACCAGAAGGCTGGCTGTTCAAACCCACCAGCCACTCCTCGGAAGGGAGGTTGGGCAATCTACTTCTGTAGTGATACTGCCTCGGCAACCCAAGGAGGGGTCGCTATGATTCAGGGCCCAATGGACGGCACACAACAACAACAACATACATATACATTAATAAGTCTGTTCCCTATGATATTTCTTCTCCGTCATTCTATTGAATTGGTTCCATCACCTTATATATGTCATTAGAAGATATTATTACAGAATAACTCAAGACTATTTCTAGATTTGAAACACTTGATTCAATTATGCAAGTAACTTTGCTTATTATTGACAAAAGATCTTAAAAAGGGACTTTACTTTATGCAAAGGCTATTATCTTTTTTAATACTTTTTAAGGTCAGAAAGGAAAATTTTAGGCTTGCATATCATATATTTCATCAACCCATTTTCACGCATTGTTGAATAATATTTTGAGTATTGCTAAAAAAAAAAAAAAGAAAGAAAGAAAATAATGTCTATTGAGAGTAGGCTGTACTTTTTTCCTACTTTTGTCTGCGTTGTAGTATTTAGGCACTTGGCCTTGGATTATAGGTGTATTAGGCACTTTCAGGTTTTAGCTAGTACCCATCCCCTCGTGTCCTAAAGCTTTAGCTGTCAAATTTAAGCCTAGGCTTAGAGGGAGACCAAATTAATGAATTTTGCCAGAAGGAGAGTGGTTTTAAGTCAATGATAGAATGTTACATTCATCAGACTTTTATATTTCATTTCTTATGATGTACTGTGGACTTGCTTATGATCTTCAGTGAAGCACAGTCATATTTTGTAACAACACATAGATGATGATTCTGCTTCTTTCCCCAGGGCTCTAGTACATGGATACACTGGCTCAAAGACACCTTGGCACTGTATTGCCAAAGGAAGAAACAGGCCACTTTTGATGTTCCCCTGACCTTCTATATGTTGAGGGCAGATTATTGTAATAAGTGACAGCACTTTGGTCTCATGGTTCTTCGTATAAAAACAAAAAAACAAAACTCACTGCCAGTGAGTCAGTTCTGACTCATAGGGACCCACATGGGTTCCTAAAGCAGTCAGTCTTTACTGAAGTAGATTGCCCAGTCTTCCTTCTGCAGGAGTATCTGGTGGGTTTGAACTACTAACCTTAAATGCCTTAAAACTGTGATAGAGGTCCCAGCAATCCACTCTTATTGACAGTTCCCTGGACTACTCAAGGATTTCCTTTATTGAAACCATATGGGACAGCTTATTAAAGGATCCAGTTCTAAATAATAGGTTTTTTAAGTGAAATTGTCTGAGAATTTTGAATTCTGCTTATGTAAATACTTCACACACACACACACACACACACACATACACATAATTTAAAAATATTAAATCAAAATCTGCTATGAGCAAGATGCTTTTGTATTTTAACATCTAACATATTTTCTCAAATCTAACCAAATCTGAGAGTATTTATTATTGTATACTTAAAAACTAAGTTTTATTGAGATTCATATATGATACAGTTAACTGAATGAAAGTGTACACTTCAATAGCTTTTGGAATATTCTGAGTTCAGCAACAATCAACACAATCTAATTTTGGGTCACTCTGTCATCTCTAAAGGAGCTCTGGTGGCATAGTGGATGAGGCATTTTGGCTGGTTCAAACCCACCAGCCACTCCATGGAAGAAAGATGGAGCAATCTACTTCCATAAAGATTTACACCCTTGGAAACCCAATGGGGGTAACTAGGAGTCAGATTTGACTCAATGGCAGTGAGGTTATTTATTTATTTATTGTCATCTCCAAAAGCAGTCACAACCAAGTCTCCCCACCATAACTCTCCACTAAGCTATTTTTTTCTCTCCATATTTCAGATCATTTCATGAAATGCAATATTGTTGTTGTTGTTATGTGCCGTCAAGTCAGCCCTGACTCATAGCGACCCCTCCTTGGGTTTCCGAGGCAGTATCACTACGGAAGTAGGATTGCCCAACCTTCCTTCTGAGGAGTGGCTGGTGGGTTTGAACCGCCAGCCTTCTGGTTAGCAGTCAAGTGCCTTAGCCACTATGCTACCAGAGCTCCCGAAATGCAATATAACATGTGTATTTATTTTATGACTAGTTTCTTTGATATAAGGAACCCTGGTTGTGCAATAATTAAGTACTCAGCTGCTATCTGAAAGGTTGGCATTTCCAACTCACCCAGCAGCTCCAAGGGAGAAAAGACCTGGTAATCTGCTCCTGTAGAAATTATGTCCTAGAAAACCAGAGTGGGCAGTTCTAGTCTATCACACTGACAGACTATGATGAGAAAATCAGCTCAACAGCATGTAACAGTAATCTCTGATATTATATAATTTTTTAAGGTCAGCCATGCTGTGGCATGTAACACAACTTCAGCCCTTGTTACTACCAAACAATATCCTACTGTGTAGATTTAAAAAAGAAACAACAACAACAACAACAAAAACTTCAGTTGTCTTGAGTTGGTTCTGACTCAGGGCGCCGCAGTGTGTTAGAGTAGAACTGTAATCTACAGGGATTTTAATGATTGATTTTTTTTTTTTTTTTCAGAAGTAGATTGCCAGGTCTTTCTTCTTTGATGCTTATAGGTAAATTCAAACTGCTAACCTTTCAAATAGTAGTATAGTATTTAACTGTTTGAAATACACACACAGTACTCTATGGATATACTTATGACATTTTATCCATACATTCATCAGTGATGCACATTTGAGTTGTTTTCACACTTTGGCTATTGTGAACAATTCTTCTGGGACCATTTTTGTGTAAGTTTTTGCATGAATGCATGCTTCAGTTTCTCATGAGTGGAATTATGTAGGACAATTCTATGTTTAACAGTTTGAGGAACTGTCATTACTGCTTGCCTCTCCATTTTATATCCCATTAGAATATATCTAGGTGTCAATTTTTTTGTTTACATTTTTACCAAGCGTAGACTTTTTATAGATAAATTAGATAAAGTGATATCTAATTGTGATTTTTATGACATCTCTCTGATAACTATTGATGTTGAAAACTTTTTATGTGCTTTGGTCATTTTTATATCTTCTTGGAGAAGTGTCTATTCAAATATTTTAACTATTTTTTAATAGAGTTATTTACCTTTTTAATGTGGAATTGTATGAGTTTTTTTTGTATATTCTGGATAAAAGTTCCTCATCAAATCTATTATTTACAACCATTGTATTCCCCGGTTGTCTTTTCAATCTTCTTAATGGTATTATTTAAAGAATAAAATTTTTAAATTTTAACGAAGTTCTATTATCTGTTTTTTCTTTAGTTGTTTATTACTTATGCTTTTGTGTGTGTTTGTATGTCTTATGTAAGATTTAGGCTCTGGTGGTGTAGTGCCTAAGGCATTTGACTACTAACCAGAAGGCTGGCAGTTCAAACCCATCAGCCACTCCTTGGAAGAAAATTTGGGCAATCTACTTCTATAGTGATTGGTATCACTACTCTGAAACCCAAGGAGGGGTCACTATGAGTCGGATCTAACTTGATGGCAGTGGACGCATTAGGATACTAGGAAAGAGCTTGACTTGGCTCTCCAGTGCTGCTAGAACAGAAATACCACAAGTGGATGACTTTAATAAACATGAATTTGCTTACAGTTATAAGGCTAGAAGTCCAAGTTCAGAGTGCAGGCTCTAGGGACTGAGTGGAGGCCTCTTGAACTAGGGCTTCAGCTCTGCCTCTTGTTTCAGCCCACTGGAGCTGGAGTGTCTGCTAACTCAGGCAGCTGTTGGCTGCTGAAGTTGATGAACCCAAGGTCAGCAAATAAAATAGTACAATCTCAAGATCGGCAGGCAACACAGCAGGCCACTCGTTAAAATCCAGGAATTTGAGATGAAGACTTGGCCAAATGCAGGAGCCAAATGTGCCAAAAAGCTAGAGATCTTTCTAAAATCTTCTTCTTATATATTAGGAGCAGACTACACCCCAAAGGGAACTACTTAGCTATTCACATCAGATTCCACCCTGGAAGTGATTACAATCTCATCTTGGAGAATAACTACCTCCAGCTGGCCAGGCACTTAAAACCAAGGTCCAGCCAAGTTGACACACAAACTTAACTACTGGGTCCAACCTAATTATTTTGCATAAGGATATGAGAGTTTAGCAATGCCATTTGTTAAAAGGAATATCTTGCCACTATTGTTGAAAATCAATTGATCATAAATAAAAAAGTTTTATTTCTGGACTTTCAATTCTATTACATTAATTGGCATGTCTATACTTGTATCATTACCACACTCCTTTCTTTACTATAACTTTCTGGTATGTTTTGATATAAGGAAGTTTGTGTCCTTTGACTTTATTCTTCTTTATCAAGAATGTTTAGACTATTCTGGGTCTCCTGCATTTCCATGGGAACTTTAAGATCAGTTCCTTAATTTCTGGAAAAAAAATAGCCAACTGGAATGTTAATAAGGATGACATTTAATCTACAGATAAATTTAGTGAAATTTATTAAATGAAATCTTCTGACCTAACTTCTCTATATAAGTCTTTGTTATTTTTATTAATATTTTTTAATTTTATATTGTACTTATTTATTAAATTTATTCCAAAGTATTTTATTCTTTTCATGCTACTGTAAATGAAATTGTTTTCTTAGCATTAATTTTTGATCTGTCATTGTTAATGTCTTAAACTTATTTTTATTCATTGATATTATATACTACAACCTTTCTGGATTTGTTTATTAGCTAAAATATTTTTTAGTGAATTACTAAGGATTTCCTACATAGAACATCAACAAGTCATTTGCAAGGAGAGAAAGTTTTACTTCTTCATTTTAAATCTGGGAACTTTTTCCTTTCTTTTTTCATACCTAATTTCCCTCACTAGAAATTCTAGTACAATACTGGATAGAAAAGATGAGAGCAGAAATCATCTTACTACTGATTTTAGAGGGGGAAACATCCACTATTTCATCATTAATGTGGTATTAGCTATGGATACGTGACCATGAGCAGGTTAATGATATTTCCTTCTATTCCTATTTGTTGGATGTTTTTTTATCATGAAAAGTTGTTCAGTTTTGTCATTTTTTTCCCTTTCATCTAGAGATAATCATGTGCTTTTTGTTCTTTATACTAAGGTTCATTATATAAATTTATTTTCAATATTAAAATAACTTTTCATCCTTGGGATTAATTACACTTGTTTGTGGTATATAAACTTTTAAAGCTAATGGATTTACAGAATGACAAATATTTTATGAGTTCATTTTTATAAATAGTCAAGAAAAGATTTACACACACAAGGAAACTTTGTTGGTTACCAGTGATGGGAGGGGAGGGAGAATTGCTAGCTAGTCAGAAGACATATTGATTTGGGTGAAGGGAAAGGACATGTACCCAAAGTAAATGATCAGCATAATAATACCAAGGAAAAAAAGACATAAAGAAGTTTACAACAGGTACAGACAACAAAGGTAAATGATAACAGATACACAATACTTCATTATCAGCAATAACAAACATTAATCTACAGGTGGATACATAGGTAGACAGGCAAGGTGATAAGATATGAGTAATCGAATGGGAAAATTTCCCTTACCCATGGCCATATATAGCTTTGGCAGACAATATTTCTACATATATATTTGTATGTGCTACAAAAATGTCCCATATATGTGTGCATGTGTGTATGTATATCTATATATCTGTGCGTGGGAGTGTGTCCATATGTATATAAAAGGAGCTCTAGTGGCATAGTGGATAAACATTCAGCTGCTAACCCGAAGGTCAGTAGTTAAAACCTACCAAATGCTCCACATGAGAAAAATGAGGCACTCTATATATGTAAAGATTTACAGTCTCAGAAACCCAATGGGGGTCATTATGAGTTCAAATCAACTCAATTACAGTGAGTGAGTGAGTGACTGATACACACACATACATATATGTATATGCGTATGTGTGTGTGTGTGTGTGTGTGTGT
>NW_006921751.1:182945-196585 GCF_000298275.1 Orycteropus afer afer
ACACACACACACACACAAATATATATATGGTACCTGGCTACCAATGCCAACCACTCTGAATGGGATCAAAATTGGAGATCCTGGACAGAGTGGGAGAAAATGTGAAACAAAACTCAAAATTATATAAAAGACTAGGCATACTGGAAAAGACTAGACATACTGGTCTGAAAGAGACTGGTAAAACTCTCAAGTCTATGGCCCCTTCACATCTAGGTACCCTTTGCATCTGGAATTGAACTCACCCCAGTGTCATACCTCTCAGCCAAACAACTGACTGCTCTATGAGCTGAACATGAGCAAAGTGCACTCCCTAGAACAATCAACTTATGGGAGATCAGAAGGGCAATATTTGCACAGAGGGAAAACTCAGAAGGCAGGAACACGTAGGAAAAGAAGGATACAGGAAAAAGGCAACCACAGGGAATAAGTGGGAAGTTAGATATTATATTGTGGGAATTGTAATCAGTGTCATGAAACAAAGTGTATATGTGGAATGGTAAATGAATATGCTCTGTAAAATTCAACCCAAATCACAAAAAAATTTAAAAACAAAAAAATAAAGTTAGTGGATTGAGTGTGCTAGTATTTTTTCAAGCATTTTTGTGTCTATATTTATTAAGGGTATTGGACTTAAGTTTTCTTTCATTGTAATAACTTTTTCTGCTTTTAGTGTTAAGGAATGCATACAGGGTTCATAGAATGAAGAAGGAAGTGTTTCTTCCTTTTTATTTTTGAAAGAGTTTTTTAAATATTCCTATCCATCATTTAAATATCTAATAGAATTCACTAGTGAAAGCATATGAGACTAGACTTTAGTTTTTGAGTTTTTATTTATTTACTTACTTATTTTTGTTTTAATACATTTTAATTTTAGAATTGTTTAAAGTTTATAGAATATAATAATAGTAAAGAAATTTCCCATATATCCCACAGGTTCTCTGATCGTTAATACCTTTGATTAACATAGTCATTTGTCACAATTAATAAAAAAATAAAAAATTCCTGTCGTATTATTAACTAAAGCCCATATTATTTAGATTACCTTAGTTTCTACCTAATATTAGTTTTCTCTTTACTCTGTTCTTTTCTGTTTCTACTCATTTACATTCTTCTTTTATATACATTGCATTTAGCCATTATGTTTCAATAGACTCCTTTAAGTTGTGATAATTTCTCAGACTGTACTTACTTTTTATGACATTGACAGTTAGAAGAAGTACTAGAATATTTCTCAGTTGATAATTGTATGATTTTTTTTTCCATGAGTAGACTGAGAATATATATTTTGAGTAGGAAGACAATGGAGACATAGTGTTATTTTCATAATTTCATATCAAAGATACATACTACCTTCATGACTAATCACTGCTTATCTATTTTTATAAAATAATTAGTTGTTTATTGATGTATGAATTCATGGATATTATTTTACATTTTGAGTTAAAATCTAATACAACTTTATTTATTTTGTTGTTCAAATTTTTCCTCCAGGTTTAGCCATTAGGAGCTCATTCAGTGGGATCTTAGTTCTCTTTAAACTGCAACCATCATTTTGTTGCTGAACATTAATTTCTAATACTTTACAATGTTTCAATTTTGTCTTGTATTCTTCCTTCCTTAGTCCTAAACTCAACTATTTTTCCAAGAAAAATTAGTTCCATTTATTGGAGAATGGTATTAGAAACCATGATCTGTGATTTATGTGTGTTTATGAGTAGTGTGATGAATTTACATCTAGACCTCTCAGCTGAAAGAACACACACACACACGTATACCAAAACCCAAACTCACTGTCTTTTAGTCGGTTAAACTCCTAGCGACCCCTCCTTAGGTTTCCGAGGCAGTATCTCAATGGAAGTAGATTGCCCAATCTTCATTCCAAGGAGTGGTTGGTGGGTTTGAACTGCCAGCCTTCTGGTTAGCAGTCAAATGCTTTAGGCACAATGCCATCAGAGCTTCCCACACACATACTAATATGTGTAGCTCAAAATATCTATAAATATCTCTCCCTTTTTAAACTTTTTATTGTGATTTGGACAAGATTTTACAAAGCAGATTTATTTTACATTCCTTACTTCATACACATTTTGTTTTGTGACACTGATTACATTCCCCACAGAATAACATCTCACCTCCTACTTCCTCCTTGTGCTTATCCTTTTCCTGTGTCCTTCTTGCTTATGCATTGCTGCTTCCCTACATTTCTCCTTGTACCTTTCTGATTTCCCATGGTTGATTGTTCTAAGGGGTAGATCTCCCTGTGTAGGAGTTCAGCTTATGGGCCTCTCTGTGGTTTGGCTAAGAGTTAAGCCACAGGAGTGAGTTTAATTCCATGGCCAAAGAATGAGTGAGGGCTATAATATCAGGGGTTTCATCAGTCTATATCAGACCAGTAAACCTGGTCTATTTTTTTTTTTTTAAGATTTTGAGTTTTACTCCACCTTTTTGACCCACTCTATATAAGGTCTCCAATTTTGATCCCTTTCTGAGTGGTTGGTATTGTAGCCAAGCACTATATATTTGTTCTGGTCTCAGGATCATATAGGTTAGGGTTCTCATGGTCCATTAGTCCTTTGGACTAATTGTTTCCATGTGTCTTTAACTTTCTTCACTCTTCTTTGTTTTAGATGAGGAGATACTAACACTTGACACTTAGATGGCTGCTCACAAGCTTTTAAGACCCCAGTTACTAGTCAATGAAGTAAAGTGTAGAACAATATTTTTGTATAGATTTTGTGCCAATTGAGCTTGATGTCCCCTGTGACCATGGTCCCCAGCCAATAGATCCAATGACCCATTCCCTCAAGGTGATTTTTTTGTGGTAAAAAAGTTGTCCTAACTTTGTTTACTATTATGTTTAAACTGCATATGGACACTTTTACATCATATGCAAGTACATAAATGTAGGAATATCATCTGCCAAACCTATGTAAGGTTGTGAGTATGCTCCCCTTTGCCTATCCATACCTGTCTACCTATGTTTCCATCCACTGATTAGTGTTTGCTGTTATTAATATTGCAATATTGTATATGCAATAGAATTTGCATTTATTTTCTGTACCTCTTATAAACTTCTCCATGTCTTCTTTTATTTATAAATGTTTCTATAGGTAACCTTCTATGTCTATAGTAAACTAAACTTGAATTCAACTCTTAACTCCTATCCATCATCACATGGATCTTTTGAGCTTATCTAGAAACTCTTTCTTATCTATAATCTCTCACATTATGTGGGTAGTTTTTCATATGTTTGTTTCAATCTCTATTTTTTATAGGGCTATTTAGATTATCTATTTCTTTTGGAGTCAGTTTTAATAATCTGACTTTAATAACCTTTTTCTAAGAAATTATTAGTTTCATTTAAATTATCTAATTAGATAATATGAAGAAAATAAAATCCTCACAACTGGTCCAATAAACAGCATCATGGTGGATGGGGGAAAGATTGAAGCTGTCAAGGACTTCACTTTACTTGATTCTACAATCAACACCAATGGAAACAGCAGTCAAGACATCAGACCACGTACTGCATTGGGCAAATCTGCTGCAAAAGACCTTTTTCAAGTGATGAAGAGCAAAGATGTCACTTTGAAGACTAAGGTGTGCCTAACCCAATCCATGGTGTTTTCAATCACATTTTACACATGTGAGAGCTGGACAATGCATAAGGAAGACTAAAGAAGAGTCAATGCTTCTGAGTTGGGTGTTGGAGAAGAACGCTATGAGTAGAATGCATTGCTAGAAGGATAAACAATTCTGCCCAGGAAGAAGTGCAGCTAAATGCTCCTTAGAAGCGAGAATGGCCAGACTTCATCTCACTTACTTTGGTCACATTGTCAGAAGGAACCATTCCCTGGAGAAGGATATCATGCTTGGTAAAGTGGAGGGTCAGCAAAAAAAGGGGAAGGCCTTCTATGAGATGGCTTGACACAGTGGCTGCAATGAAGGGCTTAGGTATAGCAAGGATCGTGAGACTGGCAAAGGACTGGCAGTGTTTCATTCTGCTGTGCATAGGGTCACTATGAGTTGGAGATGACTTGAAGGTACCTAACAATAATAACAATTAGTTGGCATGTGGTTTTTCATAGTATTCTTCATATTTTTTTCTTCTTTAAAGTCAGTAGTACTGTCCTCTATTTCTTCCTGATTTTAATAATTTGAGTTTGCTTGGTTTATTCTTAGTCAGCCTAGGTAAATATTTGTCAATATTGTTGATGTTTTCAAATATCCAACATTTTTTTCTCTATTTTTATTCTGTTCCCTATTTTACTTACTTTCACTGTAATAATTATTATTTCCTTCCTTCTGTTTACCTTTTCTTTAGTTTCTTTTTACAGTTATTTACCATATATCTATACCATATACAGTGAAACCTGTGAAAGCTGGAATTCAGTAGGACTGCCTTGTTTTTCCAGCTCTCTCAAGTTTATCACTTTTCTATTGTACCCTATTAGTGAAAAATATTAGTTTTCCTTCTTTGACAAGTTTCCTCCTTACATCACTTCTGGTGTTTACAGGTTTTAATATAAAGGAAGTCCCCAACTTACGACATATTCAAGTTTCAAATCAATTGCTGTTATGAGCCGTTTTTTTTTTCAGTGCATGTTATTATTATTGTGTTGCTTTTGTTAGATACCATTGAGTCAGTTCTGACTCATAGCAAATTTAAAGGTACAACAGAATGACGCATTGTCTAGTCATAGGCCATCCTCACAATCCTTGCTATACCTGAGCCCATGATTGCAGCCTACGTATCAGTTCACCTTGTTGAGGACCTTCTCTTTTTTCACTGCCTCTCCATTTTACCAAGCATGATATACTTCTCCAAGGAATGATTTCTTCTGACAACATGACAAAGTAGGTGAGATGAAGTCTGGCCCTTCTCGTTTCCAAGGAGCATTCCAGCTGCATTTCTTCCAAGACAGAATTTTTTGTTCTTCTGGCAGTCCACAGTACTTTCAGTATTCCTTGCCAACACCACAACTTAAAAGCATCAAGTCTTCCTCTGTCTTTCGTATTCACTGTACAGCTTTTACACGCATATGGGGCAATTGAGAACACCATAGCTTGAGTAAGGCACACCTTAGTCTTCAAAGCTACATCTTTGCTCTTCGGCACTTTAAAGAGATCTTTTACATCAGATTTGCCCAGTGCAAAATGATGTCTAATTTCTTTTACTTTTTTTCTTTTTTAAGGTGTTTAATTGAAATATAGTTTATGTACAGTGAAATACACAAAACTAAAGTGACATGTGCCAATGCATTTTTTTTTGCAGTGTTCCTCCCTTCCCCTCCCACGCTTAGCAACCAACAAAGAAAGTTTCCCTCCATACACAAACATTTCCTTGACCCTCCACAACAACAAACTAATACTATATTTGTCCTTTTGTGATTGACTTATTTCACTCAGCATAATGTCCTCCAAGGTCATCCATATTATGTGGTGTTTTTCAGACTCCACATTATTCTTCAGTGCTGCATTGCATTCCAGTATGTGTATGTACCATAGTTTGGTCATCCTCTCTTTCGCTGATGGGCACGTAGATTTTTTTCCATCTTTTTGCTAATGTAAATAGCGTTGTGATGAACATGAGCGTGCATGTATCTGTTCCTATCCTGGTTCTCACCTCTCTAGGATATATAAGTAGTAAGGGGATTGCTGGGTCAAGTGGTATCTCTAATTCCAACTTTCTAAGGAATGCCATATTGCTTCCCACAGTGGTTGTGTCACTTCACAGTCACACAAGCAGTGTATGAGAGTCCCAATCTCTCCACATCCCCACCGGCATTTGTTATTTTCTGCCTCATTGAACCTTGCCATCAATGCTGGTGTGAGATGGTATATCTCATTGTTTTGATTTACAACTCTTTGATGGCCAGTGATTGTGAGCATCTTTTCATGTATTAGCTGACCACCTGAATATCCTTCTTGGTGAAGTGTCTATTCATGTCTTCTGCCCATTTTTCAACTGGATTGTTAATTCCTTTGGTGTTGAGACATTGGAGTTTTCCATCAATCTTAGAGAAAAGTACCTTGCCAGATATATAATTATCAGCAAATATGAATTTGTTGCTGCTGTGTTTGTCATGTGCTTTTTCATTGTGTCAATTTCTTTGTTCCATGTAATTTTCTATGCTGAGCTCATTTTGTTTATGTATCATGTTATCATTTCCTTCATTGCTATTGTTTTAGTATTTGCTGAATATTTATGCTGGCCCTCTTTTTTTATTTTGATGTGAAGGTTTATCATTTTTCTCAGAGATTACCCTGTGATTTATAGTTTTCTTCCCGAGTTTAGAACAGTCTGTTCTATCTTGTAGTTGTCATGACTTCCCTACCATCTACACGTTCTGTTACAACACAGTTTTTTTCCTTCTTTTTGGTTTGTAGTTGTTCTCATTTGTTGGTTGGTGTCTCTGGTTCCCTGTTTACAATCTTGTAGGCTTCCATAGCTGGGTTGGTTTCTAGGTTATATCATCATGTGTGTTAATGGTCAGTTGTTATTGGCTGTTGTTTTTTCTCTGTCCAAAGGACTCCCTTTAGCATCTCTTGTAAGGTTGGTCTGATTTTAAGAAATTCCCTTAATTTCTACTTATATGGAAATGTCCTAATTTCACCATCATATTTGAGGGACAATTTTGCTGGGTACATAATTCTTGGTTGGAAATTTTTCTCTTTCAGTGTTTTATATATACCATCCCACTGTCTTCTTGGCTGCATGGTTTTTGTTGAGAAATTTGAGTTTAGTCTTATTTGTTGTCCCTTGTAGGTAACTTTTTGTTTTTCCCATGTTGCTTTCAGGATTCTTTCTTTGTCTTTGATTTTGGTGAGTTTGATGATGATATGTCTTGGTGTTTTTCTTTTGGGGTGTATCCTGTTTGGGGTTCATTGGACTTCCTAAATGGATATAGTCTCATCTTTCATCATATCAGAGACGTTCTCGTCTAACAAATCTTGGGCAATTTTCTCAGTGGTTTCACTTTTCTCTTCCAGTTCTGGAATTCCAATGACATGTAGGTTATTCCTTTTGATGGCATCACACAAGAACCTTTGGCTTTCTTCATTTTGTTTTGATCTTTTTTCTGATTGATCCCTTTCCTAAGATGTGTTCAGGTATTTGTCTTCAATCTCATTAATTCTGTCTTCCATTGCATCAATTCTACTCCTTTGCCCTTTCAATGTGTTATCTTTTTCTGACAATTTAGTATTAATCTTCCGGATTTCTATTTGTAGATTTAGAATCTTTTCTAATTTTTCATTTATTTTGTCATTTTGTTCTTGTGTTTTCTTCCAAAATTATTCTATGGTTTTGTCTGTGATTTTCTTGATCTGTCTTTCAATTCATTGAAGATAACTAAATATAATTATTTTGAATTCCTTGTCAGGGAATTCCAATGCTATGCCATCTTCAGGGATTTGCTTTGTGTCTGTATCCTGGTCCCTTGTTTCACCTGCTTTGTCTTGCTCTTTGTGTGGACTGTGATGCTCTGTTGTCTCTGAGGCATTGTGACATTTTTGTGTTTATATTTAATTGGTGATTATATGTTGGAGTGACTTGCCCATATTTTTTGTTTTCTTTGTTTTGTTTGTATCTTATCTATACAGGCAGGGTACTGTGCTATGCTCCTCTATTCACTAGTTGACAGCTCTTATACACTCACCATCTGTCTCCTTTCCTATGTCAGCTTCTCGTATGTTCTTCCCAACCCTGGCACACAGAGCCTGTTCTTAGGTCCCTGGAATCCGAATGAGAATGCTATCACTTTAAAATCCAAAATGGATGCCACCTATAAACATTCAAAATGGCTGCACCCTCAGTTACTTTAAATATCCAAAATGGCCACCAATGGTAAACATTCAAAATGGCTGCACCCTCTGGACAGCACAAAGTCCACAGCTCAGGTTGTCTTCCTCCTTACTCTGCCCTTCCTAGTCATAGGCCACCAGAGCAGATGTCCCTGCAGCCCTTGGTGATCGTGACTGATCTTTAGGTCAATTCTCAGGTCCCAACACCACTTGGAAATATTCAGGCTGTTGGTCTTGTCAGAGTAGCTGGCAGTCCACAGCTCGAACTGTCTCTGTACTCACTGTTTTCATTCAGGTTTTTCCAGTAGTTGGTGCCTAATCCACTTCTGTACAGTTCCTGTCAAAGTTTAAGGCTCCAGGATTATCTTCTCTATCTCTTTCAATTGGTTTTTCTTTTCTTTGTTGAAGAGAGTCTGTGTCGCTTGTCTGCCTATTCCTCCATCTTACCAGAAATGATGTCTAATTTCTTGACTGCTGCTTCCATGGGTATTGATTCTGGATCCAAGTTATATAAAATCTTTGACAACATATCATTAGTAATATTTTTGACATAAAATGTTGTAACACATAATTTGTTAACATTATCATTTTCGGATATTCACTTACAGATATTCAATTTTATGAGATACTATTGAAAACACTGCTGTATAGCAGGCTATGACCTAGTCTACAATGACATCAGTGTTGGTTTTGGGAGCTGGATTAGACTGAAAATTTGGCAATGCTCAAAAATAGTGACATGCAGCAACTAAACTGCACATGCATATGTCAGCTTTTATGACAACACTGATGCTGACTCCCTTGTTGACCTGGCCTATTGTTGTAGTTGTTGTTGTTATATGCCGTCGAGTTGGCCCTGACTCATAGCGACCCCTCCTTGGATTTTCGAGGCAGTATCACTACGGAAGTAGGACTGCCCAACCTTCCTTCCGAGGAGTGTCTGGTGGGTTTGAACCGCCAGCCTTCTGGTTAGCAGTCAAGTGCCTTAGGCACTATGCTACCATGACCGGGCCTATAGCATGATCTTATTCAGCATTTCATACCATAAGAAGCATAAGTGGTTAATTTGAAGCTGAGTTGTTTGAGTTTCTCTAATTGTAACACCTACATTTTTTATATCCAAAAAAATATGTCTAGGATAAGATGTTCTAATCCAATAGCAAAGGTAAGGGTGCCTCTTGATATGGATCATTATAAAGATGAAGATCATTAAGGATCCAATAATGGAAAGAACAATGATGAAATATTATTTAAGGAAGGACAGTCTCATTTGACCATTTCAACAATCATTAATGGTAAGAATAGGATTTTGGAGGCAGTTAAAGGAGTGATTGGCATAAAACTGATACTTTTAACCAACAGTCAAAGGCAAATTCACAAGATGGATAAACTGCTGATAATTTGGATAGAAGATCAAATCCAGAAAAGGATTCCTATGAGTTCATTGACTATTCAACTGGAAGCAAGTAGACTTTTTTGAAAACCTGAAAGAACAGTAAGGAGAAGACTACTGTGAGTACTTCAATGCCAGGAAGGGTTGATTTCATCGTTTCAAATGCAGATTTGGCTTAAATAACATGTATATAACTGGAGAAGCAGGAATTGTCAATATTAAAGCTGCTAAATTAATCAAAGATGAACAGGACAAGATGGAAGAGGAAGGAGAGAAGTTGTCAAAAAATTTTACAGTGAAAGGACTAGCTGGACTTTCTTGTAAACTAAATCAAAGGGTTCAGTTGCTTGAAAACATGAACCCAAACATTGATTGCTTTGCTAATGTTGAGAGATAGCTTCAGGAAGCAGTGTGATGTTACTGAAACATATATAAAGGAAAGAAATAAAAAGACTAAACAGATAACTCTCACTAATTCTCTGGCTAAAAACACCATCCCACCCTCAAGGATAATCCAGATGATCCAGAATCTTCTGCACATGGAGTTATTACTGCACCTGACAAAAAGTCATCGTCATATAACTCTTCTTCATCATCAGAGTAAATTTTTATAATTAGTATATTTTTTAAATATATTATTTATTATTTTAAAATTTTTATGTGTGCATGTATTAAAAGATGTCTGTAAGTTTATATGTCATGTTTCTCACACCCAAAAATAAAGATCAAATATATAAAGATACTGACAATAAAAGGCAGTAATAATGAAAACTTAAAAAAAAAAACAAAAAACCTGAAGGTGTTCATCTTACATTGGAACCAACTTACAACAGAGTCAACCACACAGAACCCTGTCCTAAGTCAGGGACTCAATCACTGCCATCAAGTGAGATAATAGAGATCCCATCTTGGAAACCCAAGGAGGGGTTGCTAGGAGTCCAACTGACTGGATGGCAGTGTTGATTTTTTTTATGTTAATATAATATTCTTATATGTATCAATATCAGAATATAAATGTGTCATATATCAAGTATACTGTGAGAGTCTATTAGGAGCTCCTGTGGCATAGTGCCTAAGGCATTTGATTGCTAACCAGAAGGCTGGTTGTTCAAACCCACCAGCCACTCCTGAGAAGGAAGATTGAACAATTTACCTCCCTAGAGATAATGTCTGTGAAACTCAAGGAGGGGTCGCTATAAGCCAGACCCAACTCCACAGCAGTGAGTTTGTTTGGTTTGGTGAGAGTCTATTAGTGGTTTCCCTGTTCAGTCTGGCTCCTGCTGCCCATAACATAACAATTCACTAAGACATCTACCCTTGGTTTCTCTTTCCATGTTTCACTTCCCTTTCTCCTGACCGTGCTTCCAAGTAAATCACTTGTACTGAAAGCACTTTCTCTGGTAATGTTTTTAGGAGAACCAAATTACTATGTTTATCATTTAATAATTCTAGTAGATAATGTTGTGAGACATACTAAAAATATTGTGAAAGAACATTCCATCAAGCAGAAATTCAGGATCTTCTCTAATACTAATTTAACTCAAGGTCAACATTTGGTTTGATTCAGTTATAAACTCTGAAGTATAACAAATTTGCATTAGCTGATTTCAAAATAGTGTAAGAGTCCATTTAGTATCTGTTACTCATATTTATAACCTAGCAAGAACATTTCATATTTAACCTGCAAACTTTAATATCTGTCTTCCTGTAAGAAATACTTATTTTGTTCAACAGAGTATTTATAACTCAGCCATTCAGATTAAGGTGAAGCTGAAGTGTCTCTGACTACCAGGAAACAGAAAAATAAAATTGTGAAGCAACAAATGCAACTCTTGGTTTCTCTCACATTTGAACTATTGTACTTTAGCTTTTCTCACATTTCCACTTATGCACACACACACACACACACAAAGTATAAGTAAATCTGTAACAGCACTGAAGGGTAATACCCTACACTTAGTAAAAGAAAAGGGAAAAAAACAAAAAACAAAAAACCTCACTGCCATCAAGGTGAAACCACTCATAGGGACCCCTCCTTGGGTTTCTGAAGTGGTATCTCCATGGAAGTAGTTGGCTAGTCTTCCTTCCAAGGAGTGGCTGGTGGGTTTGAACAGCCAGCCTTCTGGTTAGTAATCAAATGCATTAGGCACTACACCACCAGCTTTCACTAAATCTTGGTTGTATAAAGTGTTAATAAAGAATTGCAAAGAAGTCAAATAAGATGAATGAGAAAAGAGGATTTGATTAAAGTAACATCTCAGAGGAGAATAATTGTAAATAAACAATCAATGAGCAATTGTTTATTGAAACATGTTGTTGTTGTTGTTGTGTGTCGTCGAGTCTGCTCTGATTCATAGCGACCCCTTCTTGGGTTGCTGAGGTAGTATCACTATGGAAGTAGATTGCCCAACCTTCTTTCCGAGGAGTGACTGATGGGTTTGAACAACTAGCCTTCTGGTTAGCAGTCAAGCGCCTTAGGCACTACGCTACCAGAGCTCCTTTTATTGAAACATGTTGTTGTTGTTGTTGTTGTTATGTGCTGTCAAGTCGACGCAACTCATAGCAACCCCTCCTTGGGTTTCCGAGGCAGTATCACTACGGAAGCAGATTGCCCAACCTGTAGTCCTGTAAAATAAAAGTTAAATAAGCTAAACCTCAGGGCAGAGACAAACATTATGAGATTAAAGGCAAAAAAAAATCTAGACTTGCTATCAATATTCAAATGGAATTTTTTTCTTAACAGTTGAAAGATCTCTATATATGGTAAATGGAACATTCTTTTGAACTCTAATGGTTCTTGTCCCTTGTATACTGAAAAGGGTGGCAGTAGAGTTATCTGAAACACAGGACTAAGGGAATAGAACAAATAACAGAGAATGTGATGTGGTCTTGAATGACATGGGGGGTCCTGTTGAATAAACTCGCAGCTTCATCAAATTATTAAAAGATAAATTTACTTTTGGAATTTGTTAGTACTGGCAGTGATCGTCCATGAGCAAATTTTTGGAAGGAGGAGGGCATGCAAAATGAGTATAAGGAGTCAGGACTCAGTAAGTGGTATGGGAAAAATTGTTTGCTCACATACGACCGTATTAGAAAACCAAGAACTATAAACAAATGTGAAAGAGAAAACTAGGCCATTGTGTTTGTGGATTTGTTTTCTTTATATGTTCTAAGCATTTCTGTGGAGGGAATGCATTCTTCCTATAAAGTAGACATACAGTTGACTTTTTTATTTTTTTTTTTATCATAAGCAGATCAGAACCTACAGTTGCTTCTTAATCCACCTTTCGCTCTAACTGATAACTTCCAGCCTCTGAAAACTTACATGAAAATAAAGTTAAGAAACACATTTTTAAAATGTCCCTTTCAGGTCTTAAGAATATTTACTACCCTGAGTTCAGTTTCTACTGTAGCATATAATTAAATGGTGCTTCCAAATTATGACTGACAATATCATACTGCACTCAGAAACAAAAACTGTCAGCAAAATGTAGATGTTTCGTTACATGAATTTCAAGGATCTTGATTTGAATGAACTGCTTTAGAAAATGTAGGAAGGAGAGAAGGTGACAAAACAATTGCAAAATCCTGATAAATTATACTGTTTGGAGAATTAAATTTTTAATGTTAAATGAGAAAAAAAATAGTGAAGTTAATATGTTCTAAAGAAGAACACTGTCAAAGATTCTCTTCTAGGCAGAATGCCAGACAGCTTGAGCCAGCTTTCCACAGCTCTACCTTCAGGTTTTATTTAAATTGAAATAAAGCCTGTCTTCTTAGTTTTAGCTGGCATGGTGAAATGCACAGCTTCTTGCTCAGTTCCAACATTAGTCCTGCAATTTCATCTAGTGATACGCATTTGCAATATATACATGCCATAATGTTTTTTAATAACTTGCCAAAACTTGCTGTTAAAACTCATTATTTAGCTAAAAGTAAAATAAATAAATAGATGAGTTAATGGCTAAATAAATAAATGACACCAACAACTTCATAATTCACATCCCAAAAGTAGTTCAGTTCAAGAATTGAAACATCTGGAAACACAATGGACATATCAAATAAATTAGATTTACCCAATAAAGGTCATCTTATTTCTTAAATGATTCATATATTTTCCTGATATAAACCAGAAAAACCAAAAAACAAACTTACCACCATCTAGTCAATTCGACTCAGAGTGACCCCACGTTAGGTTTCCAAGATGGTATTAGCAATCTTTTCTCCAAGCTAGTCCTTAATGTGTTAAAGCATGAAACTCTTAATTAAGATTCTAAACTAGTCAAGTAGATTTGCATTTTGAGAAAGTAAAATAAAAAATTTCTTATATTCAATTATATATATATACATATATATATATATATAAAAGGTATAGTCAATTTTAGGAGCTGTGGTAGCATAGTGGCTAAAGCACTTGACTGCTAACCAGAAGGCTGGC
>NW_006921751.1:196781-202542 GCF_000298275.1 Orycteropus afer afer
TGGCAGCAGAAATAATCTTATTGTGAAATTAAAGTATCAATTTTATTGAGAAGTTAACTTTGATCACAATATATTTTATTTATGGATTGAAAAAATGAATTAGTTTTATTCAAATTTTTTCACAGCATTTTAAGTCAAATCATATTATTTGATAAGATGATCAATATTTATTGAGAATGTACAATGTACAAAACTTTATGCTAGTTGAAATAGAGGAAATACATATACAGTAAAATTGGAGCATTGTTTTTGTTTGCCATGGAGTCAATCCTACCCATGGAGACCTATGTGTGCAGAGTAGAACTAACTGTTCCAAGGCTGTGATCTTCTGGAAGCAGGTCATCAAACCTGTTTTTTAAGTACCTCAGGGTGGGTCTGAACTGCCAACCTTTTGGCATTAAGGTCAGTGCTTAACTTTTTTCATCACCCCAAATCTCCCAGTGGGTATTCTAAGGCCCTTGAATCTTGTTGGAAATAAAATTAAAAAAAAAAAAAAAACTTTTTTACTTGGAAAGAAAATTGAAAAAAAGTAGGAATGAAGAGGAAAAATTACTGATGTTTTTAGAATAATATACTGAAATTTAATTTGAGCAATATCCTGGACAGCAGAAATATTCAGAAACAGGTACATACTTGAAGAAACCCTTTTGTTATGAATATTTCCAGATTCAAAGAAAGCTGAATCACAAGATCAGAAATGAAAGTAGAATAAGTCATTTGGGATGGAGAAAAGACTTCAAATGGAGCATCAACCAAAAAAAAAAAGAACTTGGGGAAGAAAAACAGGTTCCCAGATGGTGGCCACTTGGCAAAGTGACCCACTTCAGTTAATATGAAGGATTTTGAGGTATGTAACTGAAAGTCTGATTTAAAAAGTGGATAGGTGTGGTAATACTGAAAATAGAAATCAATGATGCATCTTTCTAATGAGTTTTCCCTTGCAGCTTACTTTGAAAAATTGAAACTCTATGTCCCAGAAAGATGTTTACTTGTGTTTTATTGAGTATGCAAAATCATTTGATTGTGTGATCATAACAAATTATGAATAATTTTGAGGAGAAGGGGAATTCCAGAACACTTGATTGTACTCATGAAGAACCTGTACATAGATCAGAAGGCTGTCGTTTGAACAGAACAAGGGGGTACTGCATGATTTAAAATCAAGAAGAAAGTGTGTCAGGGTTGTATCCTATCATCATACTTATTCAATCTGTATGCTGAGCAAAATAATCCAAGAAGCTGAACTATGTGAAGAAGAATGTGGCATCAAGATTGGAGGAAGACTCATTAACAACCTGTGATATGCTGACAGCACAACTTTGCTTGCTGAAAGTGAGAATGACTTGAAGCACTTACTGATGCAGATTGAAGACTATAGTCTGCAGTGTGGATTACACCTCAATATAAAGAAAACAAAAATCTTCACAACTGGACCAATATGCAGCATCACAATAAATGGAGAAAGGTTTGAAGTTGTCAAAGACTTCATATTACTTGGTTCTACAATCAACATCAATGGAAGCAGCAGTCAAGATATCAGATGACCTATAGCATTGGCCAAATCTGTTCCAAAACACCTCTTTCAAGTGGTGAAGAGCAAAAATGTCTCCTTGAAGGCTAAGGTGCACCTAATCCAAGCCATGGTATTTTCAATCACCTGATATGCATGTGAGAGCTGGACAATGAAATTAGGAAGACCTAAGAAGAGTCAATGCTTTAGAATTGTCATATTGGTGAAGAATACTGAAAGTACCGTGGACTGCTAAAAGAACTAACAGATTTGTCCTGGAAGAAGTGCAGCAAGAATGCTCCTTGGAAGCGAGAATGGCTAGGCTTTGCCTCACCTACTTTGTTCATGTTGTCAGAAAAGAGTATTCCCTGAAGAAGCGTATCATGCTTGATAAAATGGAGCATCAGTGAAAAAGGGGAAGGCCCTCAACAAGATGGATTGACACAGTAGGTATAAAGATGTGCTCAGGTATAGCAAGGATCACAGGGCTGGCACAGGACTAGGCAGTGTTTTGTCAGAAGCGATGCCATAGCACCTAAGAACAACATCATGGGTCCCAGAATCCTAGGTTACTATCAAATATCTGACCTCACACTTGATTTGGAAAAATGTGGTTTGTGAAGCCTTCTTTATCTGTGATTGTTGCTGCAAGGCATAGTTACAGATATGCTGGGTATTTCTGCAACAACTTTCCAAGTCCCAGTTATTAGGTTACAAACATCAAGAGGAAGTTGATGCAATGGTGTTAATAGCTTCCTGATTCTTTAACTGTAGCTCTCATAGAGACTCTTGCTTCTCCCTTTAGATTCTGGCAGAGTTAGTATTTCAGGAAAGCCATTTCAGTGATGTAGCTCTAACATTGAGAAGAATGGGAATTCCCGAGCACTTGATTGTGCTCATGAGGAATCTGTACCTTGACCAGGAGGCTGTCGTTCGAACAGAACAAGGGGACACTACATGGTTTAAAATCAAGAAGGGAGCGAATCAGGGTTGTATTCTTTCTCCACACTTATTCAATCTATATGCTGAGCAAATAATCCGAGAAGCTGGACTATATGAAGAAAAACTTGGTATCAGGATTGGAGGAAGAATCATTAACAACCTGAGATATGCAGACGCTACAACTTTGCTTGCTGAAAGTGAGGATGACTTAAGGCACCTACTGATGAAGGTTGAAGAATACAGTCTGCAGTATGGATTACATCTCAACATAAAGAAAACAAAAATCCTCACAACTGGACCAATGAGCAACATCACAATAAATGGAGAGAAGATTGAGGTTGTCAAGGAATTCACGTTGCTTGGTTCTACAATTGACACCAACGGAAGCAGCAGTCAGGACATTAGACGATGTGTAGCATTGGGAAAGTCAACTGCAAAGGAACTGTTTCAAGTGCTGAGGAGCAAGGATATCTCATTGAGGACTAAGGTGCGCCTGACACAAGCCATGATATTTCCAATCGCCTGGTATGCATGTGAGAGCTGGACAATGAATAAGGAAGACCGAAGAAGAGTTGATGCTTTTGAGTTGTGGTGCTGGTGAAGAATGCTGAAAGTACCGTGGACTGCTAAAAGAACTAACAGATCTGTCCTGGAGGAAGTGCAGCCAGAATGCCCCTTGGAAGCAAGAATGGCCAGACTTCATCTCACCTATTTTGGTCATGTTGTAAGAAGGGACCATTCCCTGGAGAAGGATGTCATGCTTGGTAGGGTGGAGGGTTGACGAAAGAGGGGGAGGCCTTCAAGGAGATGGATTGATACGGTGGCTACGATGATGGGCTCAAGTATAGCAGGGACTGTGGGAATGGCGTGGGATCGGGCAGTGTTTCGTTCTGCTGTGCATGGGATCACTATGAGTCGGAAATGACTCGACGGCACTTAACAACAACAACAACAAGCTGTGACAATTATTCCTGAAGGCATATGTTACAGGTTATCTTTGCAAACCATCGGGGATTTTGTGAGCATTGCCTTTAATTACTTCTTACACAAGTAAGTGATTTTTTTCATCTAATGTCTAATTTAGAAACAGTAACAACAAAAAGAAAAAGAAAAAAATGTCCTTTGATATTAAAAAATTGTTTCTAATGGGGATGATGGAAAGCCATATTTGAAATCTGTCCACTCAAGAATAGGATACATTCTCATAATGGTAACATTTATATTTTATATAGTCTGATGCTTTTGAAGAGTTTAACTAAATGAACTCTTTTTTTTATTATTTAAATATAAAGGGCCTAGGGAAGGAATTCTTGGACTTGACACAAAAAGCAGGTTACAGTAAAGGAAAAATGAACGATCTTTTATCTTTTTGTTTTTTTAATTCTACAATTTGTCAATATTATTCACACACAGTAAAACTTTTTCTCAGAGAATAAGAAAGTCTCAGGGAATAAGAATTCTAGGGTAAAGATTTTCCTGGATAGTCAATAGTGCAAGGCACTAAAATATTACACACTTGCACATATGTACTTATATACTTGTCCAGTCACACAAATATATCTGTTACTAACATTTTAGTGATTGAAGTTTCCTTTGCAGTAATGGGCATTTATATTATTGTTTAGTTTGCATTTTTAAGTCAAATGGATCATGAATCATTTTACCTCATAAACCTATACACTAAATGATTATGCCTTTGTGATTGTGATATGCTAGAGAAGGAGATGGACATGGTGCCTGACATAGGAATCAGCGTTTGATAAGCTCAAAGATGGTCTTTTTGTTGACGTCCTGGGAAAACAAAATTAAATATCACACATTAATGAAGGTTCTTCTGCAATGTTGACCTCAGGATTTATTGGTATTTTAGCATTACTCAAAACAGCTTTAAACTCTGAAGAGTACTCCAGAGTATCACAGGTATTACCTTTCTGTGTATCTACCCTTCTGTTTCTTTCACACTATGTATAAGGAGTGAGGAAACATCACTCCTACTTTTTAAAAATTATTGTGTATGAATGTCTAATATCAGTCTTATTAAACTTCTAAACATTCATTCACTTATTTATATTTATTTAGCTGAGAAAACTGTATTAGAATATTTTAAATGATCAAGGACAATTAGGGCTTTTTGTATCCACAAACCTTTCAATGGACACCTTTTAAATTGCTAATGCAAACCAGCTATGGAAAGTGATTCAGTTGTAGATAGAATGCAACACATTTCATAAGCCAAGCCCTAGTCAACCCAGGTAATAAGGGATTTATGATATGAGCAACAGACCTATATTGTATAAAATATGTTTTAAACTTTGTATTTTGAAATTATTTCAACTTACACAAAAAGTTACAGGAATAACACAAAAAACCCTTCACCAGATTCTCAAATTTTTAACATTTAATCACATTTACCTTACCATTCTAATTCTATTTCTACATGTTATTTGTTGTGAGCAATTTGTGAGTACAGTGTTCCATTACTCCCAAATAAGGGCAGCCTGTGAAGTATAAACACTTAAGTACTTGACTGCTTCCTGAAAAGTTGGCTGTTCAAACCCACCCAGGGGAGCCTTAGAAGACAAACTTGATCATCTACTCCAAAAGGTCACAGCATTGAAAACCCTATGGAGCAGTTCTACTTTGCACCCATGTAGTTATCATGAGCAGAATCCACTCACTGACAACTAACAGCAAACGATAACTCCTGAATAGTACAATGTTCATGAAACCGGGACATTCTCACACATAAGCAAATTATAGCCCTCAAAATGAGGAATAAATGCTGATACAGTATTTCCATGTAATCCACACACTCCTTTCAAATTTAGTTAATTTTCCAAATTCAGGATTTAATAGGATAATTTTATTATCACTACTTATTTCAGTTTTCAATTTGTCTAAAAATTGACAGTAAAATATCCTTAAATTGGTTCCTGTGTCCTACTGAAATATACCCAGGCTTCTTTGATCATGTCCTTTCTTTTAGAACAGAGAGATATTCTATGTTTAGTTTATAATTTCATTGACCCAACTCTAGAATCAGTAATTTCTTCAAGAAACTTGAGGGTTTTTCATTTAGAAACAAAGATACAAGTGCTAGGTTTGCTCATTGATATTGGAATATCATTGCTGCTAGGTATTAGCAAGCAATGCTAGATATTAGTTTTGTATAATTATATACATATCCACACATACATCGTTATAATTAAATAGTCATCTATTGTCCAACAACTGAGGAATGGATAACCAAACTTTGGTACATTCACACAATGGAATACTATGCAACGCTAAAGAATAATGTAGAATCTG
>NW_006921751.1:202807-222787 GCF_000298275.1 Orycteropus afer afer
AAATAGTCATCTATTTATGTAAGTGTATTTTAAAAACTATAAGTACACACCAATATTTCCAATTTCAATTCAACAGAACAGTGTTTTATTCCACTTTCCTATATTGATTATTCCCTTCTAAAACTGTGAGAAACAGGAGTCCCATTATCTTCAGTTTAATGGATGGACCCCACAGCTGTTGTAATACTATTCCAAAGGATGGAATTGGAAAATCAATAATAAATATCAGTTGCTAACACTTACTTGTGCCCCTCCCTTTCCATTTGGTTGTGGTGAAGGTGTACATGCCCATATTCAGCAGGGTTAGGGTAGAAGAAACGACCTGCCTAATGGTTCTGAAGGACCACAGACAAGGTGGAGATGCACGTGATCTACAAATATTTACTGAGCAACTATCATGTATAAGATGGTCTGCTGGGTTTTCTGAGAGTTTATTTCCAGTAGTAGCAATTAAGCCAGTAGGGTTGTTGTTGTTTTCGGAAATTGTTTTTTATATGTTTGGGATGGATTTTCTTTTCTGTTTTTTTTTTTTTTTTTTTTTTTTTTTTACTTCTTCATAATTCTTTTCAAGTGTATACTTAGACTGTATTTTTTTATATGTTTTAATAAAGAATCTGGAAATTTTCCTCTCAGAGAACCTAGCAAAAGCTCAATAAATATTAAGTATATGGTGAAGTGATAGACTTGGATTAATGTAGTGATGAATTGTTTATTGCCTTTATAAAACTTAACTTTGCCACAGATTGACATGCTGGAGCTAACCAGAGCAAGTCAAGAGTATGTTATGGAAAAACTTGCTGGTATGAGGAGGAAGGGAAGGAGACAGGTTTAAATTTTATTTCTGATGACATGTAAAATTTCTTTAAAGAGAGCATCCTGCCCTTAATGAATGAATCTTTAAATAAAAATTATCTTCTAGCACTTCAGATTGATGGTATATAGTTCATTTTTTTATGTTTTCACTAGGTTTTTTATTTTTGATAATTTAATTTCTCTTTTTATAATGTAATAAACCTAAGCCTTTAGAAAAGAAAGCAAAAGAGCTGCCTTTTCATTGGTGTTATAATGAGAGCAGAGAACAAAATAGGACTTAGATTTTGTTCTAAAACCAGATTCATAGATGATACTCTCTGGGTATTTCAAGCCCAAAATCAATGCCGTTAAAAAATTATGAAAGATATTGGTACATTTTCCCTCTAGAAATAATTATTCGGTTAATGGAATTTTTGCTGTTTAGAAAGAAAGTAAAATGATTATAAATTTTTACATTAAAATCAATTAATTTTTATTTTATTTGATAATACTCATTCAATCTTTGCTATATGGTTATATCTTCCATTGTTAAAATGCTGACTTAATACTGATGTTGATATATTAATATTTGTAATCAGTATACACAGCATCAAAAATGGGCAAAATAATAGAATAAGTAGTTTCCCCATCCTTTTCTTGCTCATGAAACAGAAAATATGTGATTTTCCTGTTATCACACACACCTTACCTACCTTATTTTAAATTCATTGAGGAGTTTGACTTGTAAGAGAAAAAAAATTCATAAGATATTTTGAAATCCTATTGCTGTGGAGATTTATGCAAATTTCTTATGGAAATGTAGGTACAGCCTTTCCTTCATCAATAATGATGCATATTTTCATGTGAAAAATGGTCAGCCCCCACCCTCTCAGTCCATGAGCCTTCTCCAGTGTACTTATTTTATAAAAGACATTTCATTGAAAAACATCCTGAAGTTAATTTAACATCCCAGAAAACTAGGATTTTTAACAGCAAAATTGGGTGTAAACATAAAGCCCTTTTATTTTCTCTATGAGGAGGCAGAAGGAAGGGAAAATGGGTTGCAAGGATTGGAAATTAAAGCAGGTTTAATAAACATACAGGATATTAAGGAAGCTTACTCAAATTAAGGACCCATCAATGACAGGTATAACAAGGTTTTTCACAAGCCCTATATCTAAAATACACAGTGGTATTAACATGTTTTGACTATTCATTTTCCGCTCTAAATTAAAGTTATGGCTTTGAACACTAGGGAAGGTTAGCGAATGAAATAATTATCTGCAAAATGGGAAATAATTTGTTCTGAAAATCTTGTCTCAAGTGATTTTGGAAATGAATCTATGCAATAAAATGTTTCCTTTTCCTCAACTGGGGATGGAAAAGAAAATGTAAGTGTTAAAAATTATCATATTAAAACACAGATGGCATAAGGCCTCTTTCTACTTACCAAAAATATTTTTGACAGGAGAAAGAAAGGACTGGAATCTGGGAGGGCAAGTAGACATGTACTTTTTAAATTCTATTACATTGATTGATTTCATAAAAGAAACAAGCTATTTAAAAATTACACTCTACTCACTTATCTCCTTGTACTCTTCAACAGATGGCACCCAGCAAAAAAGGCATGCCATCAATCATCCTATGTCTTGCCCGGCGCTTTGCCTGTCCCACTTTTCTCCTGCCTTTCAGCGCATTTGCCACCGTGGCATCTCTACATAACTGTTTGCTGAAACAGTCAGCTGCCGTAGCTTGGCTCCCTAAATCATTTAGCATAAGTTTCAGTCTCTGTCTTAAGAAAAGTTAGGCGCAATGCATCATGTCCACATGTTCATATCAATAAGCATATAATTTGAAACAGGGACCAGAGCAATGGAGACACTGGTGCTGAAAGATGTCTCTTGCATGTGCAGAAGTTCTTTGGTCTATACTGCTTTTCAAAAAGTTAGATTTTATTGTGCATCTTTTCTTGGTGCAACTCAGTTTGGCGGCTTGGTCTATAAACTCTTGCATTCAGAAACATCTCTAAGAGTTTGACAATCTGTACCAATTAAGTTCAGATGTGTCATGAAATGACCATTTGACAGGATCTTGTCACTTACTTGACAACAAATTGTTCCTATTGTGTGAACTATAGACATGATTCATCCCCAAAGGGGTTCTTCAAAAGGGCAATAGCAGTATCAAATCAGCAGGGGAGAAGATATAAATTAGAAGGACAGGGAAATTAACTTTCACTAAGGATAAATGCCTATCTATACTCTTTTGATTACTAATAGTTTGCATTTAGGAAACTATTCTACCTGAGTGAACAGATGCTACCTGGAGTGGGGGGGAGTAAATCATGGCATAGAATTCTAATAGTCTTTTGGTTGGTAAAGAGGGCTCAGTTATTTTTTCAGTATAAGCAAGGACAGTTTCAGAAACTAGACTTATTTTAATTGTTCTAAATATTATTAAGTGAACATGCTTAAAACAAAAATGTATAAGAAGACTTACAATGAGATGTACTCCTTAGAACAGTTAACAATGAGAGATCAGAAGGACAGCACTCACACAGGAGGAAAGCTAGACAGGCCGGAAGCTATAGGCAAGAAGGATACAAGGAGAGGGTAACTACACAATGGAGATGGGAGGAGAGCTATTACGTTGTGGGGATTATAATCAGTGTAACAAAATATGTCTGAGTTGTTGAGTGTGAAATGAATCTGTGTTGTAAAATTGCTCCCACACTATAATAAAAATTAAAAAAAAAAAAAAGAGAAGACATACAATGAAAATTAAACAACTCTCTCACTCAAGACACTTAATTATGCTGCCCAGGAATTATCATCACCAATAAAGTGTTATGTGGGATTGTGACTTGTGCTTAATGCTTTTATGAGTAGTAGGAATTCAATAAATATGTGTTGGTCACTTGATTGTTATATAAGAATATGTATTCTGGATATAAGAGTCCCTGGGTAGTAAAAACTGCAAAAATGCTTGTCCGGTAACCAAAAGTTTGGAAGTTCAAGGCCACCAACATGTACCTGAGAAGAAAGGCCTGACAAACTACTTCCAAAAATTCAGCCATTGAAAATTATATGGACCACACAGTTTCACTCTGACACATATAGGGTGGTCAGGAGTAGGATGGACTCCACAGCAACTTGTTTAGTTTCTTTGTATATAGCAGCAATGGAAGTAAGTCACAGAATTAGAGACTACTTGACAGATAAGCTAGTGAAAAAAGCTAAATATGTACCTTCCTTTAGGGAGTGAACACAGACTATCAATAGTTTTCTCTTAATATTAATTGTGCTGATTTTTAAATCTCAATGAAAATTAATTCTAAGAGATACTAATTATGTTTTCCTCACATAGAATTCACCACTGGTTTTATGATGACACTCACCTGTTAAAAATCAACTGAATTAAAAGCATATTTGGATCCCTGTAAAAATGAACCTGATCAATTTGCATTAAACTGCTTGATTTATAATAAGTTAGAATAAAACACACTTGAATAGTCCTATTATATAATGAAGAATTTAATTACCTCTTCATTACACCCCTGAAAATTAGAATTTGGCATCACAATTTCACAGACAACAATATGATGGCTTAGGAAACAGAAAGAACTTGTGCAAAGTAACCAAAGTAAGCAACATTCCAATTGTGTGCACATTACATTACTGACACAATACTTTGAGTTTCCATGCTGTGTAAAGTGATTTAACATACATCATCTGATACTTATATTAGTTACTGGCCTGCTGTTAGATCCCTAGTTAAATTGATAATTCTACCACTCTGAAATATGTATCTTCTTTATTTGGAAAAAAAACCTCATGTCATCAGAATTCAACACTAATAAAGAATGTGGAAAGGTAAAATCAACACAACTAATACCTTCACCTGAAAAACAAAAGCAGAAGGAGATAAAAATAAATGACCTGGAGCTTTGTCTGTGAATATTATTTCTTTATTTTCTGCTGGATTTATGTGGTGTCTTCCCTCTGAAGAGCTGATTTAAATTTGTGCACATGGTATGATTTCAAAGAGAGATTTACAAAATTAGTCTGGGATTGGAGGTGGATAACTTTGTACAATATATTCCAGACACTTGGTGGACACAGAAGAGGCTGGCTGTCACAATTAATGGATAATTAATATTTACTTAGCAGTTAACACATTTACAAGTATTTAACCATTGCTAGCATTCTTTTTGTTGTTGTTGTTCCTATTAAAAAATGAAGCATTTAGCAGTGGTGATGTGGTATCTGGATTGGTATGGTTGAAAGGAACAGGAGGTAATGGGTGGTCTCTTCCAACTGGAACACATGCAAAGATTACCCATTATTTCAAGCCCTGAGGGGATACAATGATCTTTTGAATCACTTCTAAAGTGTGAAATGAGACATGTGTCTTTGATAGTGTTAAGATTTTTAACCACATGAATGACTACAGTGTTTTTGTTCTAATGTAGAAATTTGAAAATGGTGTGATTTCAAAATACTCACATCAGGAGAGAAGACTGAAACTAGCATTTTTTCCTTCAGGTTGTTTTATTCTCAAATTGGACACTTATTTATTTATTTACTCTTTATATTTTTTTTTTAATGCCTATTTGACTGCTAACCAGAAGGCGGGCAGTTCAAATGCCCCAGCCACTCCCCGGCAGGAAGGTTGGACACTCTACTTCCTTAGCGATACTCACTGTTGTAGACTGCGATCAGACTCAGAGCCACCCCTCCTTGGGTTTCAGAGGTAGTGTCACTACAGAAGTAGATTGTCCAATCTTTCTTCCAGAGAGTGGCTGGTGAATTTGAACCACCAGCCTTCTGGTTAGCAGTCAAATGTCTTAGGCACTGTGCTACCAACCTTGGAAACCCAAGAGGGGTTACTGTGAATAGGGTCTGACTCCACAGCAGTGCATTACAACATGCAAAAGGAGCCCTGATGGTGCGGTGGCTGCTAAATGAAATGTTAGAGTTTTAAACCCACCACCTAAGTAACATGGGAGAAAAAAAGATGAGGCAGTCGGTCTTGATAGGTTATAGCCTTGGAAACCCTCTGGAGCAGTTTGACTCTGTCCTATGTTGTCGTTGTTGTTATTTGCCATCGTCAACTCAGCCCCGACTCATAGCGACCCCTCCTTGGGTTTCCGAGGCAGTATCACTACGGAAGTAGGATTGCCCAACCTTCCTTCCGAGGAGTGGCTGTTGGGTTTGAACCGCCAGCCTGCTGGTTAGCAGTCAAGTGCCTTAGGCACTATGCTACCAGAGCTCCTACTCTGTCCTATAGAGTCACTTTAAGTTATAATCAACCAGATGACAAAGGGTTTGGTTTTTGGGCAATATACTTCGGTAGTGACACCTCCTCAGAAACCCAAGGAGGGGTTGCTATGAATCAAAATCAACTTGATGGCAGTGAGTTTTACCACATACAAAACCTCTATGATAAACACCATTATTTTTAAGGCATGATCCAGGCCTGGAAAAGAAGTGGAGCAAAGATGTATGAAAATGATTATAGGGAGTGCACTTCATGGTGAAGGCTATTTGATGTGGCAAAAAATGTACCACATGTAATGGACTGAGTATGGAATTGCCACTACCAATTGCCAGTGAGAGTATTCCAACTCATGCAGAATCCCTGTGTATCAGAGTAGAACTGTGTTCTATACGGTATGCAATTGCTGATACTTTGAAAGTAGATCATCAAATCTTCTTTGAAGATGCCTCTGCATGGACTTGAACCTCCAATGTTTATGTTAGCACCAAAGTGCATCAGCATCACTTAGGGGCCCCAGTATGGAATTCAGCAGCCTCAATGACCAAACTGAAATGCTAGTGTGAGTTTTACTAGAGAAGACCATTTTATAGAAAGTGTAAGGCCACAGTAAGGAGAAGAGGATGCACAAAAGTGAGGTTAAAGAGAAGTTTTTATTCTGAGTTTCCGGGGGAGGTTTACGGGTCCCCGAGAGAGGGCCCGGGCGAGGTTCATGGGTCCCTGAGAGGGGCCCGAGAAGTCGCACCACTTGGCTGGGGAGGGGAGGGTTTATAGTTTTGTGGAGGACCTAAGTGGGGACACTAAGGAAATGGTGGGGTCCAATTAGCTGTTAGTATGGGTCTGCACTTAATTAGCATGAGGGGGCTTCACAAGAGGAAGCTTGCCACTGCATGGGACTTTCTAGTCTGGGTGGGTTCTGTCACTTTGGTTGTCTTATCAGGCTGTCTCATCAGGGCTTGACACCCGGAGGAAGCTGCTAACTGAAATGTTGGTGGCTTGGGTTTGCTTCAGCCTAACAGAAAGGTCACAAGATTTTGACAAGTCATTTTTCAGATTCATGATATTGGCATGAAGAAATTTAAACATAGTGAAAAACAAGCAGGGAGACATTAATATAGTGCATTGGATGTGTTCCCAAGTGCAGAGGGCATATCAACTGACCTGACAATTTATATAACGTGGTCTTATTTATAAAGAACTCTGGTGGTGTAGTGGTTAAGGCATTTGTCTGTTTACCAGAATGTCAGTGGTTCAAACCCATCAGCTGCTCCAGGGAAGAAAGATGGGGCAGTCTGCTTCTGTAAAGATTTATGGCCTTAGAAACCCAGTAGAGGTTGCTATGAGTCAGAATAATCTCGATGGCATTGAGATTGAGTTTTTTTTTTTTTTTTTTTTGGGGGGTCTTATTTATAAATAGATGTATTTTCTCCCTGAGAATCATTTAACACTAGTCACTGCAAGAAAGATTATACACCATTTGATTTCCTCTAATCCAGTGTTGTTTAACTGTATGTGATGCAATGCTTCAAAGTCTAAATCATTTTTCTCTAACACTGATGTTTTTAGTAAATAATTTACTTGGGAAAAATCTATTGTTTCCCCTTTTCTATTCCTGTCCTTCTCAGTGAATTAATTTATTGCAGGAAGCACTGTTTCTGTATTAAGGTACTCATAAGCAATAATAGGGTTTATTATGATTGTAGTATTTTATCACTGCTAATACAGATAGCAATACATGAGGTTGCTGTTAAAGGAAGTTTTTTTTTCCATCCAATCTTTAAAAAAGATGTTCTGGGATACGCTTTCCACATCTAGTTAGGGAAATCAATGTATAATATATGATAAGTTATTGTTGATGTTACCTGCTGTCGAGTCCACCCCCAACTCATATCATCAGGTCTTTCTTCTTGTGTCTTAGTCTGGAAGTTCCACTGAAACCTGTTCATCATCACTGCAATTCTCAAGCCTCCACTGACAGAAGGCTGGTGGCTGTGCTTCAGATGCATTGAGTGGGAATCAAACCTGTGTCTACTCCAGGAAGATGAGAATTCTATCACTGAAGTACTTACAGAAACAAACAAATAAATACTCCATGTGTGTGCATTTTGTTGTTGTTGTTAGGTGCTGTGGAATCAGCAACAACTCCTAGCTACCCTGTGTATAACAGAATGAAACACTGCCTGGTCCCACTCCATCTTCACAATATGCTTGAGCCCATCATCACAGCCGCTGTGTCAATTCATCTCATTAAGGGTCTTCCCCATTTTCAATGACCCTCTACTTTACCAAAATTGATATTCTTCTCCAGGGATTGGTCCCTACTCACAACAGAACCAAAGTATCTATGCATATATATAACCAAAAAAACAAACTCACTGCCATTGAGTCTATTGGACCATAGCGACCCCTCTTTAGATTTCCGAGGAGGTATCTCTACAGAAATAGATAGTGCAGTCTTCCTTCTGAGTAGTGGCTTGTGGGTTTGAACTGCCAGCCTTCTGGTTAGCAGTCAAATGCCTTAGAGACCTCACTACCAAAGCTCCCGTGTGTGTGTGTGTGTGTGTGTGTAGTATATGTATATATAAAGACCTTTCTGCCAAGGGGGAAAAAAAAAATATATATATATATTTATAATTCTTTTTTCTTGGCAGATGAATCTTTCTAAAAGGATAACACATGTTTCTCTCTTGTCTCAAAAGCCTCAGTGACTTAGGGCAATTCACTCAGACTCCTCATGTTGGCAATCAGCATGCTTTACAATTTGGCTCAATTTACTTTTTGCTGTGTTTTTGTTTGTTTGTTCTCTATGTTCCTAGCAAACTAAGTAAGCTTCCTGATGAACTCCTACTTCTGACTGGAATATGTTCCTTCCTTATTTCTATATGTACAAATTCAATTTGCGTTCTTTTATTGAGATCAAATTTCAACTTACCCAGAATCCTTCTGTTTTCCTCTAATAATCTTGCTGTACTCCAAACTCACATTGTGCTTTATCTGAACTTCTCTATGACATTTATCACTTTCAACCTGCATAACAGTTCTTTCTATAATATCAATAGCACATTATTTATATACATGTTATTTTCCTCTCTCTTCCAAGATAGTAAGTTCAGTGAGGCTCATGTCTATATTTGTCACTTATCTGACACAGCAACAAGCCATTTGCTTTGCACTTAGACAGTATCTGATAGATTTTTTAAAGTAAATGAATGAATAAAGATTAATTCTATGACTTATGAAACAGGCAGGGAGAAGTTCAATGATTTTCTCAAAGTCACAGAGAAAACCTGAATAAAAGGGAAATAAAAAGTAAAAAATTAAATTCAATAAATTCAACACTTTAATTAAAAAAACCTTTGGAAATAACTTTAAAATCGCTGTCTCTTCCAGTTGAATTTTTGCCCCAATATAGATTAATCAACATTTCAGAGACTATAAAATATTTCCCCTACCATCTGAACTCTTCCTAGCTTTCACACCTAATATCTTTATTTCTCCAATGAGTCCATAATAAATGTTGTATTGTTGTTGTTATGTGTCCTCAAGTCAGACCCGATTCATAGAGACCACTCCTTGAGTTTCTGAGGCAGTATCACTATGGAAGTAGATTGCCCAACCTTCCTGCTGAGGATTGTTTCAACATGGTGATGTATAACTTGAGGACTTTCAAAACTAGTAGATCATATTTGGAGGTTAAAAAAAAATCATAATCAATAATTTTTGGTTTGACTTTTTTTTGTGTGTGTATGTGTGTGTGTGAGAGAGATAGAGAGAGAGAGTCAGCCTCTTCTATACCGCACTTTTGTTATTTCACTTCATATAAAATGCACAACTTGACATTTGATGGAATTGCTTATTTTTAATGTTTCAAACCTCATTTTAGTTACATTTTCACCACAATGAGTTTCCTTTATTTATCTATCTATCTATCTATCTATCTATCTATTTATTAATTTATTTTTAAGGCAAGGGGTGTTACTTGTAATTGTGGCATTGTGATATAATATAAACTTGCTTTCTGAAAGTGAACAGGACTTGATTGAAGTACTTACTAATGAAGATCAAATAATACAGCCTTCAATGTGGATTACACCTCAACAGAAAGAAACCAAAAATTGACAACTGGACCAATAAGCAACATCATCATAAGAGCAGAAAGTTTGATGTTGTCAAGGATTTCATTTTACTTGGATCTGCAATAAAAACCAGAAGTCAAGGAATCAAATGACGTATTGCATTGCGAAAATATGCTTCAAAAGACTTCCTTAAATGGTTAAAAAAGCAAAGATGTCACTTTGAGGGCTAAAGTGCACCTGACCCAAATCATGGTATTTTCAATTGCCTTTTATGCATGCAAAAGCTGGACAATGAATAAGGAAGATTGAAGAGGAATTGCTGCCTTTGAATTATGATGTTGGCAGAAATATTGAATGGACTGCCAAAAGAATGAATAAATCTGTCTTAGAAGAAGTACAGCCAGAATGCTTCTTGAAAGTGAGGATTGTGAGTCCATAGTCTCATGTACTTTGATATGTTATCAGGAGGGAACAGTCCCTAGAGAAAGACATCATGCCTGGTAAAGTAGATGGTCAGCAACAAAGAGAAAAATCCTTAACAAGATGGATTGATACAGAGGCTACAATAATGGGCTCAAAACTAGCAATGATTTTGAGTATGACACAGTACTGGGCAGTGTTTTATTCTGTTGTACAAGGGGTCACTATAAGTCAGAACCAATTTGACAGCACCTAACAGGAAACACAATATGTGTTTAATGAGGCCTGATGATGTAATGGTTAAGTGCTCCATTACTAACAAAAAAGTCAGTGGTTTGAACTTATCCAGAGGGAGAAAAGACCTGGAGATTTACTCCCATAAAAATTACAAGTAGGAAACCCTATGGAGCATTTTTAATCTGTCCTGATAGGGCCATTATGAGTCAGAATTGATTCCAGCACATACAACAAATGTGTGTTCAACGTCTAACTTAGTAGGTTAAAAGAACGATAGCAAATACTGGCTACTTTGTGTTAGCTATTCACATTCAAATCTAGAGTACTCATTATCTAGACTTGGAAGTCATGGATAATGCAAATTGTGATGAAAAGTTCTTCTGTTTTACAAAAGAATTTAACAGTACTAGGGAATGAACAAAATTTTACTCAGTGTTATAATTTTGCTAACTGCTGGTGTCTAGTATGTATTTTCCAGATTATTTTTCCATACACTCTTTAATCTCTCTCCTCAATTCTCCATGATTCTTTGGTTTCGTAGCTTTTAGATCTGTGTGAGATATTGACAAACACAGGGATCTGCTTTCACATTCTATAAATCAAGAAACTCAAGTTCAGAGAAGGGACATGACTGATTAAAGTCACACAGCTACAAAGCTCTTTGTTCTTTTAACTGGGAGTCATTGATCAGAAGAAATATTAACCTGGGTTGGGGATTAGAATCTGTTACAGAAAGAGATCATAGTTTGTAGAAATGAATTAAATTGCTGGAATTAGAAGAAAAATTAGAAGTTATGTAGGTCTTGTGTGAAAAGAAAGATTAAGAGTAGGAGAAATATGGAATATTTTGAGGTGAGTCAAGTGCATGGTGATATTAGATCCAGTATAGATACTTTTCCCTTAAAAGCTAAAGCACTGTCATTTTCCCTTAAAAATCAATTTGTATTGACAGAATTACATGAAGGGAAATGAAATAATAATTGTGTATTGAGCCATAGAAATTATCACGTTTTACTTTGGCAAAAGAAATGGGAAAGTTTGGGGAAGATTTTACCTCAGATAAAAGATGAGATCATTAGAGAGTGCAAATTTGAGTAATGTGAAAAAAAAAAATGTATTTGGATCCTGTGCCCTCCAGAGCTTCTGGGTTATATACATATCACATATCATAAGTATATGTGTGTGTTTGTGTGTGTGTGTTATATACACTTTGTGTTTTGTTCTCCCATAGATCCTGTTCAGTGTTATATTCAAGTAGATGTATATGCACAGTGCTTTGCACCTTCAACCCACAAGGATCAATGCCTGGAAAGAACATTTGCCCAGGAAATGTCAGAAGCTCATTTTTCTAGTGATATGATTTTTGGCTTGTTATCAAAACAATTGTAATTGTTTCTCCCTTACAATCTTCTAGGAGTAGTGGGAATAAGAAGAAAACCAACCTCCCTGATTTCTTGTTATTCTTGCCCCAAAACTCAACCACCTATATTCCTAAGAGTGTAAATGATCTGACTTCAACTTTAAGCTTTACAGTGATAAGTCAATGTAGATAGAGTTTATATGACTGGTTAAGCTAATATCCCTTTGCTTATTTAAAATCTTCTGAACTTGCATTTTACTGATAGAATTGATCAATCCCAGAAAGACAGAAGTATAAGATGTTGTCGTTTAACAATTTCCAAAAGGCTTAGGACTCATTTTAATGACATTTATGTATTTATTTATCTTATGTTTAGATCCACCCCAAGTCTTCAAACCTTCCATTCATTCTGCCAATTTCACAGTCCCAGTTTCTTGAACCTTTGTATTTAATGATATCTTTTCAGAAATAATTGAGTATATTTTGGTATGATAACGTATTAAAAATATACCTGGTATATTCAGTGCCATTCTCAATTATGGATCTGTTTTATATCGATTGATTACTTCACCTATCTATTCCCATATCTGTACAAGTTGAGTTTAAATAAATATAGTAGACTCTGGCATTTGACTGCTAACCAGAAGGCTGGTAGTTCAAACCCACCAGCCACTCCTTGGAAGGAAGATTGGGCAATCTACTTCTGTAGTGATACAACCACGGAAACTGGAGGAGGGGTTGTTATGAGTCAGATCTGATTCAATGGCAGTAAGTTGGTTGGCTGGTTGGCTATATAGAAATGAATTAATATATTTTATATTAGCTGGTACTTCTTTTTTCACTGGTAAATGAAAATTGATATTAACTGTGGTTACAAATAGAAAAAAACAGATTTCAAATTCATTTGGTATCACTTAAATACGAACAATTCATCATAATTTTAGGTATAAGTGAATTTAATTTTATTCTGCTATTATTGTTATTATGTGCCCTTGAGTAGATTCCATGTCACAGCAATCCTTTATGACAGAGTAGAACTAACCCATCAGGTTTCTGAGGGATAATTTTTACTAGAGCAAATTGTCAGGTCTCATCTCCCTGGAGTAGATAGTGAGTTCAAATACTGACCTTTGGCTTAGCAGCCTAGTGCTTAATCATTTTACCACCTGGCTATTTTATTCTAAAATAGTATGGATTCATTTATTTGTATTTTAATTGATTAGATTTAATAAGTGCAAATCTGCCTATAGAAATATAATACTCAATTCTCTAAACATTCTGGATGACCTATTGTTTTTGATGCACAAAATGTACTCACAGTACTTCTTGAGTTGTATTTAGATGATCAAAACAATAGAAGTAAATGATTTCTGATGAAATATGAAGTACTATGTTTAGCTTGTAACAAAATCTAAGCAGATGCATATCAGTGTTTAGGTTAAGTTTGATAATATACTTTTATAAATTTACTTGATTAGAATAAGAAGTGTATAACTTTATAAAAGCAAATTAATCCTGAATGTATTTTTAAGTAAAGATTAAAAAAAAGAACTGAATTTAATTATTTCACTTAATCAATATTCCTATAAACTAAATAATAGATAGTTTTTGCATTAATAACATTATCATGTCACACAAAATTGTACTACCTTGGGGTTTATTTCAACTTTACATCTGCATATGAGGTAATATATTTGAATAAAAATAACTTCTTCCACATATCCTGGTATGTGCTTTTAAAAGAATGGTGCACAATTACTATGTATCTTTCTATTTCTAGTTTACTCTGAAGTTATTTTAGTTACTCTAAAGGAAATTTGGAAGATGTGTACTGATTAGTAAATTTGAGAATAATGAACTGGACTTTCTTAGCTCTACCCTCCTGTATGATTTGAGGAGCCAGCTACCTATTAGTATTGTTGTTGTTGTTGTTATGTGCTGTGGAGTCGGCTCCGACTCATAGCGACCCCTCCTTGGGTTTCCGAGGCAGTATCACTACGGAAGTAGGATTGTCCAACTTTCCTTCCGAGGAGTGGCTGGTGGGTTTGAACCGCCAGACTTCTGGTTAGCAGTCAAGTGTTTTAGCCGCTATGTTACCAGAACTCCCACCTATTAGTATTAGTTAGGTATTTTCCAGGTATTTGAAATTGATCCTAATTCTGGAATTCATTGCTAGGAAAATCATTTTACTTCCATAACTGAAGTCATGTCTTATTATCTGACCTCTATCAGTACAAAAAGAAAAAAAAGAAAGAAACAAATAAATGTATCTCAGTTTCCTTATAGTTATAATCAGTTTCTTCAGAACCTGAGCTAAAAAAAAAAAAAGAGAGAGAGAGAGAGAGTTCTCAAGAGCTCTAAATGAAGGCTCACATTCTTTGCAATAAAAATATATAACGGATTGTATTTGGTGGAATGTGTGTTTAGTTCACCTAAAATGTTCTGTGTCCAAAAGGTCATTCCATGAACTTATAGATGTACTTGTACTATTAAAATAATACAAATTTAATAAAAGGTATGTACTATGAAAATATCATGATAAGTCTGTATGGATCAATAAAAATATTTGAATTTCTTCTGAAATGAGTTTGAAATGTAGTAAAATTACCCATATTGACCACATTCTCTCATTAAAGAGTGTCTATGAATTTGATTCTGCAGTTCTTTCAGCTTGAGACATGTTGAGGATGTTCTTCCCTTTTGGTTTTCAGACTCCAGGTCTTTTTACATTTCATTATAATTATTGACTTTGCCTTGTCAAACTTTTCTTTGAAATCTTCTATTCAGGTCTTTTATCATGTCATTCTTTCCATTTACTTTAGCTACTACTCTTCATTCAAGAGCAAGATTTAGAATTGAATCTGACATTCCTTTTGGTGTTTTTTTGTCCTTCCCTCTCTTTTTCATAACTTTTTGTTTTCTTCATCTATGATGTTCTTGATGTCATCACACAACTCATCTAGTTTTTGGGCACTGGTGTTCAATGCTTCAAATATATTCTTCAAATGGTCTTTAAATTCAGGTGGGGTGTAAACAATGTCATCATTCTGTTCTCATGGACTTGTTTTAACTTTCTTCAGCTTCAAATAGAACTTGTGTCTGAGCTATTGATGATGTGTTCCACAGTCACTGTACAAAATAGTTGGTCAATGTTCAATTATTTTAGGAGGCGATATATGATCAAGAACCAATAGTAGTGAAGGGAGAAGTTAAAGATGGAATTAAGGAATTGGTGAACGACAAGGCCCTTAGAATACCCATTGAGATGTTTCAACAAATAGATGCAGTGGTGGAGGCATTTACTTATCTATGCCAAGTAATTTGGAAGACAGCTACCTGGCCAAGTGACTAGAAGAGATCAGTATTTGTGCCCATTTCAAAGAAAGTTATCCAACAGGATGTGAAAGTTATCAAACAATATCATTAATATAGATTTTGGTTACTCAGTGTTGCTCTAAAAGGAATATATCACAAATGGGTTGGTTTGAGAAAACAGGAGTTTATTCTCTTATAAGTACGAAGATTAGAACTCTGAGTTGAAAGTGCCAGGCTCTAGGAGCTGGGTGAAAGCCCTTCAACCTTGGGCTTCAGCTCTGCCTCTAGTTTCCAGCTGGAGGTTTTATTTCACTCAGGCAGCTGCTGGCTGCTGAGACTGAAAAGCCCAAGGTTGACAAGTAAAAAAAGTGCAGTCTTAGTATTGCCAAATATGGCAGGCTACTAATTCAAGTCCAGAAAAAGTTCCAAGAACAGCAGGGCATAGCAGGCTGCTGAATAATGTCTAGGCTATATGATGGGTTCAATGTGCCAAAAAGCTACAGATCATTTTCAAAATTTCTTCTTATAGTGTATGGAGGAATGTACACTGGGAAGAGGTAACTATGGGGAGGAAGTGGGAGGGGAGCTGTTGCATTGTGGTAAACTGTGATCAATGACATGAGACAAAGTATATGTGAACTGCTGTATGGAAGGTGAATTTGCTCTGTAACTCTTCACCCAAATCACAATTAAAAAAAAAAAAAAAAACTTCCCTTATATACAGGAAGCAGAACACATCCCTAAAGCAGGTATGCAGCTGCTTGCAGCAGATTCCACTATGGAGTCAATTGTCAATCTCACCATGGGGAGTAACTACATCCAACTGCCCAGCCACTCAAAACCAGGTCCAGACAAGTTGACACACAACCTTAACTACCACAATATCATAGGTAACTCAAATTTTGCTGAAGATAATTCAGGAAGGGTTGCAGTAGTATATTGACAGGGAGCTGCCAGAAATTCAAGCTGGATTCAGAAAAGAATGTGGAAGGAGGGATATCAATGCTCATTTCAGATGGATCTTGCCTGAAAGTAAAGAATACCAGAAATTGTTTAATTGTATTTTATTGACTATACAAAGGTATTCAACTGTATGGATCATAACAAATTGTAGATATTGTTATGAAGAATGGGAATTCCAGAACACTTAACTCTGCTCATGCAGAACCTGTACACAGACAAAAAGGCTGTCATTCAAACAAAACAATGGGACACTACATGGTTTAAAATCAGGAAGGGTGTGCATCAGAGTTGTATCCTTTAATCATACTTTAAATCTGTATGCTGAATAAATAATCTGAGAAGCTGGACTATCTGAAGAACATGGAATCAGCATTATAGGAAGACTCATTAACAACCTGCGATATGCAGATGATGCAACCTTCCTTGCTGGAACTGAAGATGACTTGAAGCATCTACTGATGAAGATTAATGACTACAGTCTTCAGTACACATTATATTTCCACATTAAAAAAAAAAAAAAAAAAACTTCTATTACCACCACTTATGACCATTTCTATTCAAACTGTATTGGGTGTCCTAGCCAGGGCAATAAGGCAAGAAAGGTAAGTTAAAGGCATCCAAATTGATAAGGAAGAAGTCAAACTATCCCTATTCACTGATGATATGACCTATACATAGAAAACTCAAGATACTCATTTAAAAAAATAAAAACCTACTGGAACTAACTGAAAGATTTAGCATTGTGGCAGGGTACAAGATCAACAACAATCAAAAATCAATTACATTTCTCTACACCAGTTGAAAAAGAAATAAAGAGATCAATATTTATAATAGCTACCAAAAAAATGAAATTCTTAGGAATAAATCTTACCAGGGACATAAAAGATCTGCACTAAGAAAGGTACAAAATAATACTTCAAGAAACCATAAGAGATCACATAAATGGAAGAACATACCATGCTCATGGATAGGAAGATTGGACATTGTGAAAATGTCAAATCTACCCAAAGCAATCTATATATTCAATGCAATCCCAATCCAGATCCTTTCAACATTCTTTAAGCATATGGAAAAAACTAACCACTAACTTTATATGGAAAGGAAATAGATCTTGGAAAAGCAAAGCACTATTGAAGAAGAAAACAAGTAGGAGGTCTCACACTGCCAGAGCTCAAAACCTATTATACAGCCACAGTAGTCAAACCTGCCTGGGACTGGTACAAAAAAAGACACATAGACCAAATAAATAGAATTGAGAACCCCAAAATAGATATATTGAACTATGGTCAGCTGATCTTTGACAAACTGCTGAGAACCATAAAATAGGAAAGAGATTGTTTAACAAATGGTTCTGGGAAAACTGGATATCCATCTGCAGAAAAAAAGAAACAAGATCTGTACCTCACACCATATACCAAAACTAACTCCATACAGATCAAAGACTTAAATGTGAAACCTAAAACTATAAAGTTCTTCAAGGAAAAATTAGGGGCAAATATACACGGGGCCTAATATATGTCAGAAATAGACTATCAAGCATAAATCAAAATACACAAAAAGCAGAAGAGGAACTAGATGATTGGGACCTTCTGAAAACTAAATTTTTATCTGCTTCCAAAGATTTCTCAAAAAGAGTCAAAAGAGAACCTACAGATTAGGGGGAAAATATTTGGCAATGACATGTCTTACAAAGGACTTACCTCTAAAATTTATAGAAACTCCAACGCCTCAACAACAAAAAGATTAATAATCCAATTAAAAATGGGCAGAAGACATGAATAGATACTTCACTAAAGAGGATATTCAGGTGGCCAACAAACACATGAAGAGATGTTTACAATCATTAGCCATTAAATAAATGCAAATCAAAACAACAATGAGATACCATCTTGCCCTAGCACTAGTAGCCAAGTTCAAGGAGAGAAAACAACAAATGCTGGTGAGAATTTGGAGAGATTGGGACTCTCATACACCACTGGTAGGACTGTCAAATGACACAACCACTCTGGAAAGCACTATATCAATTCCTTAAAAAGTTGGAATTAGAATTACCATTTGATCCAGCCATTCCATTACTAGGTATATATCCTAAAGAAGTGAGAGCCATGACAAGAACAGACATATGCATACCCATGTTCATTGCAGCACTATTTACGATAGCAAAAAGATGGAAACATCCTAGATGTCCATCAACAAAACAATTGATAACCAAACTATGGTACATCCACAAAGGAATACTATGCAACCCTAAAGAATAACATAGAATCTGCAAAACACCGCATACAGTGGATGAACTTGGAGGACGTTATGCTGAATGAAATAAGTCAGTCACAGGACAAATATTATATTTGTCCATTATTGTAAAAAGTCAAGGAAAAGTTTATATATGGAAGGAAATTTTCTTTGTTGGTTATCATGGGTGGGAGGAATGGAGAGGAAACACTGCTAGATAGGTAGAGACAAGTATTGATTTGTGTAAAGGGAAGAGCAATGTACCAAATGTGAGTGATCAACACAGTGACACTGAGGAAGAGGAAGACATAGAGAGAGATGCATAGGAAGTGCAGAAAACGAAGAAGAAACTTTTTGCACATACAGTTCTGTGTTTTCAGTGATGATATATATAGATGGGTGGACAGGCTGAAAAATTAGGTATGCCTATACAGGAAGGAGTGTGACCAAGACCATGTATAGGGTTGGCAGAAAATGTTTCAACAAGTGTACTTGTGTTTCTTTTTAAGAATTCCCAGGTATATAGTAGAGCTGACAAAGGAGAAAGTTGTAGTGACTTCTTTTCCACAGTTAGCTACCCTGAGGGAGCAAGTAGTTGGACTCATGGGCTTAGGACCATGGTCACAGGGGACATCAAGTTCAATTGGCATAACATACTATACAAAAACATTATTTCACATCCTACTTTGGAGAGCAGTGACTGGGATCTTAAAAGCTTGCAAGTGGCAATCTAGATGCAAGGATAAGTCTCTCCTTGTCCAGAGCAAGTAAGAGTGAAGAAAACCAAAGACACATAGAAACAATTAGTCCAAGTGACTCTCAGCCTATATGACTATGAGACCAGAGGAACTAAATGGTGCCTGGCTACCACTGTCAACCACTCGGAGGGGGGTCTTTGTAGGAAATCCTAGATAAATTGGGAGAACAATGTGGAACAAAACTCAAAATCATTAAATAAATAAAGAAAGAAAGAACCAGGTTTGTTGGTCTGATAGAGCCTGGTGGAACCCCTGGGAATATGGCCCCTAGCTGCCCTTCAGGTCTGAAACTGAAACTACTCCTGTGGCTTCCAGCCAAATAAAATGCAGGCATATGACCTGAACATTTACATTAGGTAGTAAATGGAGAGATCAATCATGGGGGAATAGAAGGGCTGTGCTTGCATAGGGAGGCAGCTCAGGGTGCAGGAGTGCATGGAAGGAAGGACATAGGCTTGCTATGGGGAGGAATTGGGAGGAGAGCTGTTGCATTGTGGGAGATTGCAGTCAATGTCATGAGACAAAGCGTATGTGAGCTGATGTATGGAAG
>NW_006921751.1:223257-235683 GCF_000298275.1 Orycteropus afer afer
TATTTGACTGCTAACAAAAAGGCTGGTGGTTCAAACCCACCAGCCACTCCTTGGCAGGAAGATTGGGCAATCTACTTCCATAGTGATACCACCTTGGAAATGCAAGGAGGGGTCGCTATGAGTCGGATCTGACTCAAAGGCAGTGAGTTTGGTTTTTGTTTAATATGCTTGTGAGACCTGGACAATGAACAACGAAGACCAAAGAAGAACTGATGTCTTTGAATTATGGTGTTGGCAAAGAATACTGAAAATATCATGATATCAAAATACTGATATCAATATCATCCAGAAGAATGAACAAACCTGTCTTGGAAGAGGTGCAGCCAGAATGCTCCTTGGAAGCATGAATGGCCAGACTTCACCTCACCTACTTTGGTCATTGTGATAGTTGGAGCTGTGTGTCAACTTGGCTGGACCACAATTCTGTGTGGTTTAAGTTGTTGTGATGTGGTTATTCCCATGATGGGATCAGATGATTATGTTTTCAGCAGCCAATCTGTTGAAAGGGAGTTTCGCTAGGGGTGTGGCCTGCTTTAGGATATCTATGGACATCCTGGGAAAAGAGACATTCCTCTGTAGATCGGGATTCTGTGTGCTGCCTACAACTGTCTGTGAGCAAACAATCAACCATTCAGTCTGGAGATCTTGGATTCATCATTCTTTGGAGTCAACAGCCAGTACACTGCCTGCCAACCTTGAGCTCCTCTGCTCCTACAGCTGCAAGAGTTGGGAAAAGCCTCCAGCTTGACGTTTGATCCAAGAACTTTGGACTTGCCAGCTTCTATAAATGTGTGAGCCATTTTCCTAAGATAAATCTCTCTCTCTCGCTCGCTCTCTCTCTCTCCCTCTCTCTCTCGCTCTCTCTCACTCTATATATAAGCTTTCCTGGTTTTGTTTTTGTTTCTCTAGAGAACCAGTCTAACACAGTCATGTTGTAAGAAGGGACCATTCCCTAGAGAAGGATATTATGCTTGGCAAAATGGAAGCTCAGTGAAAAAGAGAAAGACCTTCAAAATGAAATTGATTGACACAGTCGCTGCAATGATGGGCTCAAGTATAGCAAGGATTATGAGGATGGCTTCCGACTGGGCAGCATTTCATTCTGTTGTACATAGACAGAGTCACTATCCATTGGACACAACTCGAGAGCACCTAACAACAACAAGAATAACTTTGAATAATAAAATCAAAATAATGTTTTTCTTTATTCAAAAGTTAAGAAAACCGAGACTAGATGGTTTACCCATGGTTATCAAGAAAGTAGGTATTTAAAAGAGTATTTGAAACCATATTAGTGTGAATATTGGGTTAGCTTTCTTTCCACTTTACTATATCATTCTTTGGAAAGATTACAGTGCAGTTTAATGATATAATAAGAAAGTGAGAAATATATCATTACTGGTTATCCTTTTGTTATTCAGTGCATGTTATTTTTTATTATATAGTTAATTTTTAATATATATTCATGTTTAAACAATGTTTTTAGAGGGTGATATCCAAAAGAATACATTTTGAATTTTAAAAGCATTTTGGAAAGATTTAAAATAAACCACATTATAAAGATTAATTTTCAATGCATACAGCAATGGTAAATCCTATCCACTGAACAATATGAAACTTCTTTTAAAATAGAACAAGAAGTTTAGTTGTATTTCATGAGAATCATTATTTTTTCTACAACTAAACCACTATTATTGGTCAAATTACCCTATCTTCAAGACTCATTTATTTTCTTCTTAGTAAAATAGATAATATTTTAAAGCATGTCTCTTCTTGGTGTTAGGTACCACCAAGTTAAACAGAATGTGGAAATTATTGAACAACATCATTAATATTACATGCAAGTAAAATCTTACTGAAGATAATTCAAAAACAATTTCAGCAAAATATATTGACAGAGAGCTTCCAGAAATCCAAACTAGATTCTGAAGAGAACGTGGAGTGAGGGATATCATTGCTGGTGTGAAATGGATCTTAGCTGAGAATACCAGAATACCAGAAAGATGTTTACTTATGTTTTATTCACTATGCAGAAGAATTTGATTTTGTGGATCATAAAAATTATGGATTACATTAAGAAGAAGGGGAATTCTAGAACACTTAATTGTACTCTGAGAAACCTGTACATAGACCAGGAGGCTGTCATTCGAACAGAACAAGGAACACTGCATGGTTTAAAATCAAGAAAGGACTGTGATAGGGTTGTATCTTTACATCATACTTATTCAATTTGCATGCTGAGCAAATAATCCAAACCTGGGTTATATGAAGAAGAATTTAGCAACCATATTGGAGGAAGACTCATCAACATCCTGTGATATGCAGATGACCCAACTTTGCTTGCTGAAAGTGAGGATAACTTGAAGCACTTACTAACGAAGATTAAAGACTACAGTCTGCAGTATGGATTACACCTCAATATAAAGAAAAAAGAAAAAAAGTCCTCATAACTGGACTAATAAGTAGCATCACGATAAATGGAGAAGAGATTGAAGTTGTCAAAGACTTCATATTACTTGGTTCTACAATCAACACCAATAGAAGCAGCAGTCAAGACATCAGATGATGAATTGCATTGGGGGCAAATATGCTGAAGAGACTTCTTTCAAGTTCTGAAGAGCAAAAATGTTGCCTGGAAAAATAAAGTGTGCCTAACCCATGCCATGGTATTTTTAATTACCTCTTATGCATGTGAGAACTGGACAATAAATAAGGAAAACTGAAGGAGAGTTGATGCTTTTGAATTGTGATGTTGGTGAAGAATAGTTCTGTACCATGGACTACTAAAAGAACTAACAAATCTATCTTGGAGAAGTGCAGCCTATACATCAGGTAGCAAGAATGGTCAGACTTCATCTTATCTGCTTTGGTCATGTTGCCAGAAAGAATCATTTCCTGGAGGAGGATATCATGCCTGGTAAAGTGGAAAATCTCTCACTGCCGCTGAGTCAATTGTGACTCAGTGACCCCTCCTCAGGTTTCTGAGGCAGTATCCCTACAGAAGTAGATTGCCCCGTCTTCCTTCTGAGGAGTGGCTGGTGGGTTTGAACCACCAACCTTCTGGTTAACAGTCAAATACCTTAGGCACTATGCCACCAGAACTCCCAGTAAAGTGGAGGGTCAACAGAAAAGGGGAAGGTCCTCAACAAGATAGATTGACACAGTTTCTGCAATGATGGGCTCAGATATAGCAAGGATCATGAGGCTGGCATCAGACCGGGCAGTGTTTTGTTCTGTTGTACATAAGGTCGCTATGAGACAAAGATGTCTCTACGGTGCCTAACAACAACAACAGTCATCAAGTTGGCTCCAATTCCTAGCAACCCTATATACAACAGCATGAAACACTGCCCACTCCAATATCATCTTCACAATCATTGCTACAAGCCTATTGTTGCAGCCACTGTGTCAGTCCATCATATTGAATGTCTTCCTTTTTTTTTTTTTTTGCTGAACCTCTATTCTCTCAAGCTTGATATCCAGGGAGTGATCCCTTCTAAGAACTTGGCCAAAGTCCTGAGGAAAAGTTCCCCCATCTTTACTCCTAAGGAGTATTCAACCTATACTTCTTTGAAGACAGATTTGATTTTATTTCTAGCAGTCCATGTATATTCAACATTCTTCTCCAATGCCGTAATTCAAAGAAATAATTTTTTCTTTGATCTTCCAGGTTTCACATGCATATGATGCTATTGAAAACACCATACCTTGGGTCAGGTATATCTTAGTCCTCAGAGTGACTTGTTTACTTTTTAATACTTTAAAGTGATCTTTTTTTGCAGCAGATCAGCCCATTGTGCTATATCTTTAGATTTCTTGACTGTTGCTTCTGGTCATGAAATTGCCATTTAATTGTAGTGAATTAATTATGGATCCATAAGGAAGACCGAAGAAGAGTTCATGCTTTTGAGCTGTGGTGTTAGCAAAGAATTATGAAAGTATCATGGACTGCTAAAAGAACTAACAGGTCTATAATAGAGGAAGTGCAGCCAGAATGCTCCTTGGAGGCGAAATGGCCAGACTTCGTCTCACATACTTTGGTCATGTTGTCTGAAGGGACCATTCCCTGGAGAAGGATGTCATGCGTGGTAAAGCGGAGAGTCAAAAAAAGAAGGGAAGGCCCTCAATGAGGTGGATTGACACAGTGGCAGTGGCAATGGGCTCAAGTGTAGCAAGAGTGGTGGAGCTGGCGCAGGACCGGGCGGTGTTTCGTTCTGCTGTGCATTGGGTCACTATGAGTTGGAGATGACTCGATAACACCTAACAAGAACAACAATTAGTGATCTATGTAAAATTACATCCTTCACAACTTCAAACTCTTCTCCATTTATCATGATGTTGCTTATTGGTACAGTTGCTAGGATTTTTGTTTTCTTTATGCTGAGATGCAATCTACCCTGGAGGCTGTTGTTTTTTATCATCATCAGAAAGTGGTTCAATTCTTCTCCTCTTTCAGCAAGCAAGGTTGTGTCTTCTGCATGTCCCAGATGGCTAATGAGTCTCCCTCCAATCCTGATGTCATGTTCTTCTTTATGTAGTCCAGCTTCTTGGATTATTTGCTCAACATACAGATTGAATAAATTGGAAAAGGATACAACATGACACACACCTTTCCTGATGTTAAGCCATACAGGACCCCTCAACTGCCTGTTGGTCTATGTACAGCATACAATTAAGTGTTCTGTAATTGTCATTCTTCATAATGTTATCCATAATTTGTTATGATCCATACAGGCAAATGTCTTTGCATAGTTATTAAAACACGTTTTTCTTGTCTTCTTTAATTTTAACTAGGATCTATCTGACATCAGCAATGATATCCCTCATTCCACATCCTATTTTGAATCTGGCTTGAATTTCTGTCAGTTCCCTGTCAAGTCATTACTGCAAAAAAAAAAAAAAAAAAAAAATTTAATTATTTTCAGCAGAACTTTACTTTTGTTTGGTATTAATTATTTTGCCTGATAATTTGTGAATTCTTTTAGATCACCTTTCTTTTCAGTGTACCCAAATATGGATCTTTTCAAGTCAGCTGGCTAGGTAGCTGTCTTTAAAATTTCTTAGTATAGATGAGTAAATGCTTCTGGACTTGCATCCATTTGTTGAAACATATCAATTGGTATTTCATCCATTCTTAGAGACATTTTTCTTGCCCATGCCTTCAGTTAATGCAGCTTGGACTTCTTTTACTACTGCTGGTTCTTGAACATATGCTACCACCTGAAAAGGTTGCATGTTGACCACTTCTACATTTCATTTCCTTTTTTACTACTTCCAGTTTTCCTAGATTCATCACTTGTACACTCCACATTATGATTATTAATGGATATTGGCTTCAGCTTCTTCTTATTTTGAGTAGTGCCATATCAGCAAATGAAGTTCCTAAAAGTTTTACTATATCTATGTCATTATGTTTGACTCTACTTTGAGGGGGCTACATTTTTGCAGTTGTATTTTGAGTACCTTCTAACTTGAATGGCTCACCTGTCAGCAGTATATCAGATAGTGTTGCAGAGCTATTCCTTAGGTTTTTCTTTTTTTCTTTTTTTTAAGAATAGATCTCCAGGTCCTCCTTCCTAGTCTGTTTTAGTCTGGAATCTCTGCTGAAACCTGTCAACGAAGGTTATCTTGGTTATCTTGGTGATATTTCAAATACCAGTGGCATAGCATCGACAGGTAAACCACTACAGTATAGCAAACTGACAGACAAGTGTCGGATGCCATGTCTACCTAGCCATTATTTGGTATTGTGTCAGAGACCATTTTGGAATAATTCTCATGGTACTTGGTCTGGAAAAGTCATGCAATTTCTGCAGTAAGAAATGTAAATCTTTGGTCTGTAGAACACATTTTATACCTAAAGCAATCTTGACACTGACAGAATGCATGAATCTTAAATATCTAACAGTGATTTTTTAAAATAAATGTACAAATACTACTCTCTTTATGTTCACCACTCTACAGGATGTGGTAAATAGATTGTTTTCTTCTTGTGTGTGTGTGTGTGTGTGTTTATTTGTTAAAGACAAGTGTTCTATCCTCAAGAAATATATATACATGAAACTCTAATAGTCAAGGAAAATGAACTAGTATAATCAAACTTTAAAGAGTGGTTTAATGTATGGTTAAGATAATCAAGAGAAGGAGAGACAATTATTCAGCTGGAATATTTTGGGAAGGCTTTCTAGATGCAAACTCTTACTTGGTACATATTCTGCTTTTTTTTTTTTTTTTTAGTAAACATGTTCCGTGTTATTTCCTCTGCATGGTATGAGTTTATAGCTTTTTAGCCAGGTTTCCCTTGTTTTCTCTTGGTACTAAGTAAATGGAATTGTTTATCTCTTGGTCTTGAAAGCAATAAACATCCCTAACTGCAGCAAAAGAAATCTCAACGAGGTAAGAAGGACAGCATTTTCCCAGCCCTCGTATTGTTACAGAAAAACAGATATAATTCTGTATGTTGTGACTGTTTTGTGGTGGAATTTTTAAAATCTAAGCATACTAGACTATAGGAACTTTTTCTATGTCATATGAAATTAAACCTTAACCTCCATATCTCTGATTCTGACCTGTTGTAACTGAATAATTGATTGTCCTGGTAATAGACAAAGTGACATCTCCATTTTCTGACAGATTAAAACCTTGTTTGATTTACTATTAAAACAGAAGTGAATTAGTAACATTACCAACTTTTCCCACATTCTTAGAGAGGAAGAAATAGTCCAACTCATGATTTTGCTATATTTTTTTATTTAAATAAAGAGGTAGAGAATTTTTCCAATTAAATTTACAATTTCCTAGAGGTATAACCTCAACTGAGTCTTAAAAGAAGGATAAACTTTAAATCGATAGAGTAGTGGGATCACAGATAATAGTAACAAACTGTAAAAAGAATGCATCATTGAAATTAGATGTTTATTCTAGTGCCCACTCCATCATTAACTCACTATTCTTTATTCATTTGTTCAAGATATTTTTATTTACTCCTTTGTTGTTGTTGTTGTTGTTATGTGCCGTCGAGTTGGCCCCGACTCATAGCGACCCCTCCTTGGGTTTCCGAGGCAGTAGGATTGCCCAACCTTCCTTCCGAGGAGTGGCTGGTGGGTTTGAGCCGCCAGCCTTCTGGTTAGCAGTCAAGTGCTTTAGCCACTACGCTACCAGAGCTCCTATTTAGTCCTCCAGGCACTTTAAATGAAGAAATGAATTTGGCTTTAAAACAATTTGAGTTTGAACATAGAATATATCTCAATATATTTAAATGGCCTTGAGCAAGTTTTCATCACCATATCTTCAAAACTGAAATACTAACACATACTTAATTATATAAGGAGTTCTGATGGTGTAGTGTCTAAGACATTTGACTACTAACCAGAAGTTTGGCAGTTCAAACCTACCAGCCACTCCATGGATGGAAGACTGGGCAATCTACTTCTGTAAGGATTTACTGCCTCAGAAACCCAAAGGGGGTCGCTATGAGTTGGAATCAACTCGATGTCAGTGAGTTTGGTTTTTTATTTACTTAACTATGTAAAATCATTATTTTAGTAAATTAATGAGGGATACCATAAACATTAGAATAACTGAGACATAGGTTAAGTAACAGAATTATAAGTGAGGTATACTTACTTATTCGACATTTCAGAAATCCACAACACAACTTTGGGTTCAGGAGAAACACCAGCAAAAGGATTTGAACTAAACTTTTCTTCACTAGATATCCTTGTGCTCCAAACTATATATAGGAGAGCAGGGAAGAAAGCATGAATAACTCTGCACCTTTTACCTTGATTGAGAAACTTCACATTTTTGGCCTCAATTACCCTTATTTGTTAAGTAAGGACACTTGATCACTAGGGTCCCTTCAAACTTCAGGATAATTTAGTTTTATGTGATCCAGAAGCTATTCTCCATGGTTTGATTATGCCATTTTGTTAGAGACAGATATTTCCCAATGTAAGAATCAGAAAATAACCATCTTCTATTGTTATTTTAAAACCTCTTCTTGAGCAAGTCAATGCTTCAAAGAATAAAAGAATCATATCACTTGTCCTTAGTTTGTCCTGACTAGCAGGGTGTGGTCAGAATCAAATTGTTTCCATCACCCATTCTTCATGCACACTTTTTTTTTATTCAGAGATTACATTTCTGGTTAAACTGTATTTGCCTTATTTATATTTCTTTAAATTCTCAGAGAAATAACAAGGTCTTAAATTTGTTTTATTTGTATTCTTTTTATAATTGTTTTCAATATATATTTTCTTCATCAGATATGAGCTATTGTAAGGTCTTACAAAAATATTTAAAACATTTATAGATATCTAATCTATTTCAATAAGAATAAAGGTAGATGGGGAAAGAAAAGGTCTCATTAAAAATTTCTCATTGAATTTCATTTATAACAAAATATAAACAATGAATAGTTTTGAACTTGATAACCACAGGTTGAGGAGATGAGGAAATTTAGTAAGGATTTGCCTCACTCTGGACCTTCAAATCTTAAAATGTTAAACAGAAATGAATCCTAGGCACAAAGAAGAACCAAAATTTGCTGTGGTTCATAAGTCTCTACATTGGCCAATGAACAGAAGAAAATGTCCTTTTAAAACACCATTCCTTATTTCAAACAAGCTGTAGCATTACATCTTCACTACATCACTAAGGCAAAAGGTTGTATAGGTTACGGTCATCAATCAAAGTCCCTTTTTAAAAGTTCTTTCTATTTTAACTACTCTAGAAATTCTCATTTAGGGGACTCAGTTCACTGAGCCAGATCAATTCATACTAATGCAGCTATCATGACCTTTATCTTTATTTTCCTCTTTCAAAAATTCAATGTAAACATAAATAAAAGAGAAAGCAATTCCCATAAAACTAACTATCTTTCAGGTTTGGTTTCTTGTCATTGTGGATTTTATTCTCTATGTCTATGTGTGTCAGTGAGTGTGCATTTGACAGGACTTTGAAAAGTCTTAAATTACTTTCTATCTCTGATTTTGTATGGATTCTGCTTTCAGGATTAAAGCACTCATTTCTTGACTGTTGGGAGTCCTGGTGGTTGACTCCTCTCAGCTGAGTCCATCTCCAGGTATTGGCCCCAACCATCTTGCTAAAGACCCTTGCCTGGTGGCAGCACATATTTTATGACTAGTTATGAGGAACGACAAAGCTAGACCATTTTACCTCAATAAGAATTTCCTTTAAAAAAAAAAAAATACCAGCTCCAGAACCAAGAACTTTGTTACCTCTAAATCACAGTTCAACTGCTTCTTACTTCTTTCCATTTCCAAAAGATGTTGAACATGAATAGATCAATATTTTAGTAAACTGAGGGAAATCATTTGCAGAAGTGGTAAGAAAAAAATATTTTTAGATTGGTATAGAAAATTATGAAATTATTCTTTTCAAATGAGACCATCATTTCTCCTTCTTAGGCAGAGTTCTTAACACAGACATAATTTGTTCTTATTACAGAGAGACTAAGTTTTGGGAAAATTAAGAAAATGAAGTAAGATGATGTCAGATACAATATAGATCTATTTGGAAAATATCTGTAGGACTCATTAGCTTCTTGGAAAAAATTAAAATATACTCTCCTCTATTTCTAATTTTATAACACACATCTTATAAATGGTGTCTGAGGTCTAATGTAATATAAATGAAATATATTTTATTTTCTATTAATAGCCTCTTCCAGGTTTTAATCTTTCTTCTATATCCTTATAACTTTTCACCTATTTTGAATAGTATACTACATTCTCTCCCCTCCATTCATGCTCACCAGTATCACCAGTTAATAGTCTAAACTATAAATATAGATATATCACTCCCTCACCATCAATAAGCACTGGACTACAAGCCAAAATATTGATGGAACAAACCCACCCAGAGGTGCCTCTGAAGACAGGCTTGGGATTTGCTTCTGAAAGATTTCATCTTTGAAATCTTTATGGACCAATTCTACTCTGTACACATGAGGCTATGAGTTGGAATTGACTCAGGGAAAACTAACACCAACAACACAATCTTCAATAATTTCCTCTAAGAAAGAAGTCAAAATTTTATATATATATATATATATAGAGAGAGAGAGAGAGAGAGAGAGAGAGAGAGAGCACTCTGGTAGCGTAGTGCCTAAGGCACTTGACTGCTAAGCAGAAGGCTGGCAGTTCAAACTCACCAGCCACTCCTCGGAAGGAAGATGGGGCAATCTACTTCCATAGTGATACTGCCTCGGAAACCCAAGGAGAGGTCACTATGTGTCAGGTCCGACTTGGCGGTACATAACAACAACAACAAATATATGTGTGTGTGTGTGTGTATATAGTACACAGGACCTGCAAACACTGAAAGTAGCACAATAATCTTAATAGTAGAATAGTTTTTATAATATAGATTGGTTCAAATTTCAGTTTGTCAATATTATATTGATACAGTTCTGCCTTTACCACATGTGGTACAGTGAATTGTTTGAAATGGTCCTTTTTGCCATAGTCTTTATAACTCCCTCCAGATGACTACATGGGTCATAAGCAAATGTGAGGTGCTTATGGCCCACCAAGGGGATTGGATAGCTTGTTAATAATGTGAATAATTTGCATGGTGACTTTGTGGGGGAGGGACTATATAAACAGGGTGTATAAAATCCTAACATGGGGATGGGTCAGTTTTCCATCCCACTAGGCTTAAAATGTACCATTGCAGAGACAGGAAGGGAGAAATCTTGCTAACATCAAGAAAGAAGAACCAGGGATGAACCTGAAGTCCCTGCACTAAACCTCTTGGATCAGGAAACAGGGAGTAGTGACACTAGAGACTATGAGACATGACAAGAAGCAGCAGCAGAGAAACGGTGACATCAAAAACAGCAGTACCAAGGGACCAACACAAGACAGAGTGGTGGACTTCTCAGCCCACAGAGCAAGAAACTGTGCCAGCATGGCCAAGTGAGATGCCTCTGGGCATTTATCAATAGATTTTAAAGGGCTTCATACACTTGCCTGAGCATCACAAAGGCCAAGGAGCCACAGAGATAAAAGCGAGAGCCAGAGAGAGGTGCTCCTGTGTGTACTGCTGAGAGAGGCTATCCTAATTGAAGAACTGTATCTGGAGTAATTTATGATCCTGGCTTGTAACCTGTTACTTCTCTAATAAACCCCATAATCATGAGTATTGTCTTTGAGTTCTGTGTGGCCACTGCAACAAATTATTGAACCTAGCAGAGAAGTATGGTGTGCTGTGGGAGGGATGATTACTACCAGAATTGGTCAAAATATTGGAGGGTGGAGGCATGTCTGTGTCCTATCAATGACAGCATTATGCTTCAGGATAGATCTTGAAATGTTCTCTTTGATGATGGATGTGATACCATTCCTCTTAATTTATCATTTTTGTCATAGTAGACTATATGATTGTCTGATTCAAAATGACAATACCAGTCTACTTCAGTTCACTGATGCCTAGGATATTGATTTTTAAGTATTCCATTTCATTTTGGACAACTTCCAATTTTCCTTGATTCAAACTTCATATATTCCCTGTTCCAAGTACTAATGGATCTTTGCATCTATTTCTTCTCATTTTGAGTCATGCCACATCACAAATGATGGTCCTGAAAGCTTTACTACATCCATGTCATTATAATTAACTCTACTGTCAGGAGACAGCTGTTCTCCAATCATGGCCTTCCAATCTGAGGGGCTCATTACCTGCCAGTGTATCAAATAATGTTCTGCAGCTATCCGTAAGATTTTCCACTGGGAAGTTATTTCAGAAGTTGATCACCAGGTCCTTTTCAGTCTGTCTTAGACTGGAAGTTCTGCTGAAACCTGTCCAATACAAGTGAACGTGCTGGTATTAGAAATATACTGGTGGCATAGCATCCAGCATCATAGCAACAGAAGAACTCACAGACCACCAGAGTACAATAAACTGACAGAGAAATGGTAGATAAAATAAATATTTTTAAGAAAATAATTAGTTAAATAAAAAATCTTACATGTGTTTTCCACTATTTTATCTTCATAAGCAGTTCCTGTTCTAAAGAGAATCAAAGTTGTTAACATATTGAAATAATAAACATGGAAGCAAATTGTTTTATAGAAGTACCCTTGGAAATTGACTGTTCTGTAGATGTCAGAATGATTAATAATTAATGTCTGTTGAGAGTGAATCACCATAGAATTAATTTAACTGCCAATTTATTTATTAAATCATGATGGATTGATAATAAAAGTATGTTGTGGTGGTGGTGGTGGTGGTGGTGTGTGGTGTGCCGTCGAGTCGACCCCGACTCATAGCGACCCCTCCTTGGGTTTCCGAGGCAGCGACCCATCCTTGGGTTTCCGAGGCAGTATCACTACGGAAGTAGGATTGCCCAACCTTCCTTCCAAGGAGTGGCTGGTGGGTTTGAACCGCCAGCCTTCTGGT
>NW_006921751.1:236563-242077 GCF_000298275.1 Orycteropus afer afer
GGCTTAGTGCCTAAGGCATTTGACTGATAACCAGAAGGCCGGAGGTTCAAACCCACCAGCCACTCCTTGGAAAGAATGTTGGGCTATCTATTTCCATAGTGATACTGCCTCGGAAACCCAAGGAGGGGTTGCTATGAGTTGGATCCAGCTCCACAGCACTGCAATGCATTGTTTGCGTACTCCTCACTTATTGACTATTTCAGTATCAGACATTTCACATTTATGACTGTAGTAAAAAAATCTATTATCCTACTCTTTTATGTGTTAATGATGTACACTCGGCAATATTGAACACCAATGTGTGAGGTAAGAGTAACAACGTGGCTGGGATGGTTAAGATTACGTGTTAACTTGGCAGGGCCATGATTCTAAGTGGTTTGGCAGTGATGTAATAATGTAATTTGGTAATTAAGTAATAGTAGTGATTTAGTCATCATCCATTTTGTGATCTTATTTAGTCATCCTCCAGTTTTGCATAATGCAGATTTTCACATAACAACCTAGTCTTTGCCATCTACCAGTATTGATAGGTGAGGAGTGAGTGTGGAAACTAGTACTAATACAAATTTGCACAAAAAAAGATTTGGTGTGTATTAAATATTTTAGCTGAAAGTTCAAACATGTTTTTAGAAATAAACAATGAATTTATATATAACTAAAATATATATTTATATATTTAAAATACATTTTTCATTGCAATATAACCTTCTTTTTTGAGGCTTATTCTTTGAGAAAGCAATGTAATATATTTTTATCTTTTTTGAATATACAGCCATCACATACTTTTCTCATAAGAAGCTAATACTTTTATGTACTTTGTAATTAACAACCACTATCCCAAGTATTTCCACTCACCATGTTTACTCAAAAAAAAAAAAAAAAAAACCTCACTGTCGTTGAGTCAATTCGACTCATAGCAACCCCTCCTTGGGTTTCCAAGGTGGTATCTCTAGGGAAGTAGATTGTCCAACATTCATTCCAAGGAGTGGTTGGTGGGTTTGAACCACCAGTCTTCGGGTTAGGTCAAATGCCTTAGGCACTATGCTACCAGAGCTCCTACCATGTTTACTTGGCACTTCATTTTCAGAGTTTCCTAAAATTAGTATAGGTTTGCTTTCAGTCCCTAAGCACAACTGGCAACACAAATTTTTACATCTTTTTTTTTTTTTTCAGGTACCATCAATTCTGACCCATGTACAACTGGATGAAACAGTGCCTGGTCTTGTACCATCCTCAAAATCCTTTCTACGTGTGAGCCCATCATTTCAGCCACTGTGTCAATCCATCTCATTGAGGATCTTCTACTTTTTCTCTGATCCTCCACTTCACCAAGCATATCCTTCTCCACAGAATGGTCCCTTCCTGACAAAAAGAACTAAGTCTGGCTATTCTCACTTTTAAAGAGCATTCAGGCTGCACTTCTTCTAGGATAAATTTGTTCATTCTTCTGTCAGTCTACAGTATTTCCCATATTCTTCGCCAACACCAAAATTCAAAGGCATCTATTCTTCTTCAATCTTCCTTATTCATTGTCCAGATTTCACATGCACATGAGGTGATTGGAAATATCATGGCCTGGATCATGCCCACCTTAGCGACATCCCTGATCTTCAACACTTTAAAGAGGTCTTTTGCAGCATATTTGCAATATTTGCATATTTGCAATACAATGTCTGATTTCTTAACTGCTGTTTCGGCTTCTACTGATTCAATAGTGGATCCAATTAAATGAATTCCTTGACAACTTCAATTTTTTCTCCATTTATCATTATGTTGCTTATCGGTACAATTGGGAGGACTTTTTGTTTTCTTTATGTTGAGGTGTAATCTATACTGAGGACTGCGGTCTTCGATTTTCATCAATAAGTGCTCCAACACCCCTTCCCTTTCAGCAAATAAGATTATATCATTTGCATGTCACAGGTTGTTAATAAGTCTTCCTTCAATTCTGATGCCACATTCTTCTTCATATAATACAGCTTCTTGGATCATTTTCTGAGCATATAGATTGAATAAGTGTGGTGAAAACATACAACCCTGACACACACTCCTCCTGATTTTAAACTATGCAGTATTTTCTTGTTCTATTCAAACAACAGTCTCTTGGTCCATGTAGAGGTTCTTTATGAGCACAATTATGTGATCTGGGATCCCCATTCTTCACAATGTTGTCTGTAATATTTTATGATCCACATAGTTGAATGTCTTCGTACAGTCAATTAGAAAATAATAATAATAATAATCAAACCAGGTAAATGTCTTTCTAGTATTCTTAGATTTCAGCTAAGATACATTGGACATCAGCAATAATACACCTCCATGTCCTTTTTTGAATCTGGTTGAATTTCTGGAAGTTCTTTGTCAATATACTGCTGCAACCATTTTTTAATTAACTTCAGCAAAAATTTACTTATGTGGTGGTATAGTGCCCAAGGCATTTAACTGCTAACCAGAAGGCAGGCAGTTAACACTCACCAGTCACTCCTCAGAAGGGAGATTGTGCAATCTACTTCCTTAGATATAAGGAAACCCAAGGAGGGGTCACTATGAGTTGAATCAACTTGAAGGCAGTGAATTTGGCTTGGTTTTTGTGGTATTAATGATACTGTTTGTTAGATAATTTCTACATTCTCTCGGATCACCTTTCTTTGGAATGGGCACAGTACAGATCACTTCTAGTTGGTAGGCTAGATAACTGTTTTCCAAATTTCCTGGCATAGATGAGTAGGTGCCTCCAGAGCTTCATTAATTTATTGAAACATTTCTGTGGGTATTCTGTCAATCCCTGGAGCCTTTTTTTTGTCAATATCTTCAGTGCAGCTTGGTCTTCTTCCTGCAGTACCATTTCTTCTTGATCATATGCAACCTCTGGAAATGACTGAACATTCTTTTATAGTACAGTCACTGTGTGTATTCCATCCATCTTCTTTTGATGATTCCTGCATCAAACAATAATAAGCCCATAGAACACTTCAATATTGCTATTTGAGTTTTGAATTTTTTCTTCATTTTTTTTTCAGCTTAAGAAATGCCAACCATGTTCTTCTCTTTGGTGTTTAATTCCAAGTCTTTGGATATTCCATTATAATACTCTGTCTTGTGAAGCCACCTTTTGAAATCTTCTACTTGGCTCTTTCAGACACCCAGTATACCAAAATCGATACTTCATTCACATAGCAGGGATCATGCAGCCAGCGCAGGATCAGGCAGTGTTTCACTCTGCTGTGCATAGGGTCGCTATGAGTCGGAAACAACTCAATGGCAACTAACAACAACAACAACAACAACAACATACTTCATTCCTTTGGAAGTGGTGCAAATAATAAGCTGACAAAATGAAGTTCTTTGTTCTTCATGGCTGAAGAAACATTAGAAAGTAGAATGACTATACATGTTCTCTTAATAGGTTGTATTATATGTATTCTGTTGATAATTGAACTATAAATTATAAAATATTTCTAATTGTTTTTACTTCAGCCATTTGATTTTTGAAAAAGAAAATAAAATTTTAGATAAGTCAAGACAAAAAATTTGAAAAAAAACTTTATTTAATATAAAAGTATAAAATTTATCACTGCCTTATTTATTCACTGGGCTATACAATATTTTCCATCTAATCCTGATTAGTAATGAAAGGCACTGTAGCATTTTCTTTTAGTTTTTAAATCTCTAAATACTAATGTCAATATTAAAGTTACTCATTATGACACAAATAGGGAATTTCAAGATTCATTTTTCAGCCAAGTGAGAGTTTAGTCCAAAACAGGCCCAGGAATCATGGAGAGACAGCCATTTTTAAGGGTAACATACATAACCCACATTGTTATTGTTATTTTTTATTTATTTTTATCGATTTGTGTGAAAGCATACAGAGAAAATTCACTTTCCATATACCAGCTCACATATATTTTGTCTCATGACATTGACTTCAATTTCCCATATCACATTGTTATTTTTAATCATTGGTAACATCAGTATCATTAGGCACATTCTTTAACAAGCTTCTAGAACTCCTTCAAAACTAATGGCAATTAAATCTGAACTTGAACTAGAACTATAAGGTCTTGGTCACCAGACATGCTAGATGGAGACAACACGATAATCAGTCCATTTATACAGGTGTATCTCAGAGATGAGAAAAGAAGAGAAGACCAAAATAGATGACAGAAGAGACTCTGAAATTTGTCCTTGAGTGGAGAGTAGCTAAAGCAAATGGAAGACATGACAAGATAAAAGAGCTGAACAGAAGATTTCAAAGAGCAGCTCGAGCAGACAAAACCAATTACTATAATGAAATGTATAAAGATCTGGAGTATGAGATCCAAAAGGGAAGAACACGCTCGACATTTCTCAAGCTGACAAATTGAGGAAAAAATTTAAGCTTCTAGTTGCAATATTGAGAGATTCTATGGGAAAAATAGGGAGCTCTGGTAGCATAGTGACTAAGACACTTGCCTGCTAACCAGACGGCTGGCGGTTCAAACCCACCAGCCACTCCTCGGAAGGAAGGTTGGGCAATCCTACTTCCGTAGTGATACTGCCTCGGAAACCCAAGGAGGGGTCGCTATGAGTTGGGTTTGACTCGACGGCACATAACAACAACAACAACAACAATGGGAAAAAGATTGATTGATGCAGGAAACATCAAGAAAAGATGACAGGAATACACAGAGACACTGTACCAAAAAGACCTGGTAGATCTTCATCCATTTCAGGAAGTGGCATATGATCTAGAACCAATGGTACAGAAGGAGGAAGTCAAAGCTGCAATGAAAGAATTGGCAAAGAACAAGGCTCTGGGAATTTACGGAATACCGATTGAGATATTTCAACAAACGGATGCACCATTGGAGGCACTCACTCTGTTTGCAAAGAGATTTGGAAGACAACTACTTGGCCAACTGACTGGAAGAGATCCATATTTGTACCCATTCCAAAGAAAGGTGATCCCACAAAATGTGGAAATTATAAAACAATATCATTAATATCACACACAAGTAAGATCTTACTGAAGATAATTCAGAAAGAGTTGCAGCAGTATATTGACAGAAAACTTCCAGAGGTGCAAGCTGAATTCAGAAGAAGACGTGGAACAAGGGATATCACAGCTGTTGTCAGATGGATCTTGGCTCAAGGCAAAGGATACCAGAAAGATGTTTACTTGTGTTTTATTGACTGTGCAAAGGCATTAGATTGTGTGGATCATGACAAATTATGGATAACGTTGAGAAGAATGGGAATTCCCAAACACTGGATTGTACTCATGAAGAACCTGTACCTGATCAGGAGGCTGTCATTCGAACGGAACAAGGGGACACTGCATGTTTAAAATCGGGAAGGGAGTGCATCAGGGTTGTATTCTTTCCCCATACCTATTCAATCTATATGCTGAGCAAATAATCTGAGAAGCTGGATTATAAAAAGAAAAACGTGGTATCAGGATTGGAGGAAGAATCATTAACAACCTGAGATATGCAGATGATACAACTTTGCTTGCTGAAAGTGAGGATGACT
>NW_006921751.1:242792-269100 GCF_000298275.1 Orycteropus afer afer
GGGGTCAGTATGAGTCGGAAATGACTCGACAGCACCTAACAACAACAACAACATCTCACAGACACTGTGAGTTTGGTTCCAGACCACCATAATAAGGTGAATATTGCAATAAACTGAGTCACACAATTTTTTGGTTTCCCAGTGCATATAAAAGCTATGTTTACACTCCATTTTAGTCTATTGAGTTTGCAATTGCTTTATGAAAAAGATTGAGACATTGTGAGAATTACCAAAATACAATACAAAGACATGAAGTGAGCATATGCTGTTGGAAAAATGGCTCCAATAGACTTTCTTGATGCAGGGTCACCACAAACCTTCAATATGTGAAAAAAAAATGTTATCTGTGAAGTACAATAAAATGAAACACAATAAAAAGAGGATGTCTGTACACTATGTTAATTTGATTCATTCAACATGTTTTTTAGTGCCCATTTTATATTGGTCATTACACTAGACATTTATAATAAGATCTGAGATGGGTTTTCAGTGTTTCAATTTTTTAACCAACAACCACATCATATTTCAATTTCTTAAGCCTAATATTTTTGCTGCTACAATCTATATTTTCTTAAACAAGGGCATATCTAAGAGAATTTGTTGAGTGCCAGTCATGCAATTTATAGTGCTAAAATAATAGTAATTGTAACTAGGTCTCTAAAAGATTATGAAGATGGTGCAGGACAAGGCACTTTTCATTTTGTTGTACATACGGTCTCTATGAGTCAGAGCCAACTTGACGGCACTTAACAGCAATAGATATATATTGTGAGATTTCCAGGAATTTTTCTCTTTGTTTATTCTCCTTGTATTTAGTCTCTGAAAAAAAAAAAAAAACTAGTAGAAAAATAATATCAATTCTATTTTAAAATGACTTAAATTTGGGCACACGAAATACTGACAAATGAGAAAAGGTTTTACTTCATGTGGCCTTAAGATACCAATTAGTACTCATGGGAAATAACCATCAAGGAAGTAGATTTTCTTTATAAATAAGAAGACAAACTTACCCTCATGGGGGGAAAACTCTCTCGGAGGATGGTAGGTTTCATGTTATAGGAGTATTTAGTCAAAATATCTGTTGGAATATTATAAAATAACACTATGAAATAGAACTTCCAATACAAGAATCTTTGGCAACGCGTGGTTACTGAGTATTCAGAATGTGAAGAGTGTGACTAAGAAACTAATTTTTTTAAAAAAAAATTAATTAATATAAACATAATTTTAAATAGATAAGTCAAGAACTACTCCACCACACAAGTGGCAATTATATTGGACCATATGATTTTTTAATATGTTCCAGCATTTGTCTGCTACGACATTTTAGGTGCAGTCTTACCCATAGGAATTACCTACCTCAAGGTGCTTTGCTCTTCTGAATACACCCTGGGTATATACCTCCATCACATCAGGATTCCCCATTTCTTTCCAGACAAGCATTGTCCTGTTTACCAGGCACGTTGCATTTCTTGTGTGACTGGTAAGTAAAAAAGAAAAGTTTAAAATACTTTCCAAGTTGAATGCTTTGGTAATGTTACATATTAGACTGCTTCCTGTTGGTTTAATCTTAAATAATTTCTAAACTGCCTGACCCTTGTAGTGCCAATGATGCTTATGAAGGGGTTGTTTCATGCCACTCCTTATGACCTGAAATGAGAGGTTATCTGGATATACGAAGCCAATCCAGAGAAGTCTGGCAGCCACTACAATGAAAGCCCAAACTCAGATTCTTACTTTCAAAATTCACTGTTTGTGGAAGGAAGGATGATAATCTGCTTATATTGTAGAAGTATTTCCACAACAAAATATTTTTAAATAATGCATTTTTTTTTTTTCACATGAAGTTTTATTCATGGGCACCCGCTGGAGTGTGGGTGGTGAATTTTTTTCCTATTTCTGGATGTTTTATAATACAGACTTCTTAACTTGACTTAAAACTCCAACCAAAGTGGGAGACCAAAATGAAATATTTTCTTTTCCTCAAACAAGCCATTCTTCCTGCTACAGGAATTTGTTTATTCTGTTGTCTCTGCCTGTAAAACTTTTCCTTACAACTTTATACATAGAAACTATATCTGATCTTTACTGTCCATATCAATGCCAATTTATTCCTAATTTTATTTACTCTATCATGAATGTCGCTGTGACTGAGAATCAACTTGATAGCACCTAACAAGAACAACAAAATCATGAATGAAATTTATTTTTCTGAATCTGCTTTTATTTCTGTAGTGAAGTCACGTATATAGTTCTTACTAGATCATATGCTCGTGGTAATTGATGATACAGACATTTGTAATTTCCATTGTACTTAGAACAATGCATAACATCTCTATGACTGCATGGGAGAATGTTGTTGTTGCTATGTGCCGTTGAAACTGCAGGGAAAAGGAAAAGTAAGAATGAAGATATAAGTCTCACCGAGGTAATGGTTAATGTAACAAGAGTAAAAAGTAGTTGTATTCTACTCAGTGAACTTACAGAGTATTTTGACTTCAGGGGAAAGATAAAACACAACTTGGTAACGGATTGAATGTTAACTAAAAGAGACAAAGAGTCAAAATATCTGCCTGTGATAGTTGAAGATGTGTCAACTTGGCTGGACTCCAGTTGTGAGTGGTGGTTCCCATGATTGGATCAGATGACTGAGTTCTGAGCGGCTGGTCTGCCCAAGGGGAGTTTCCCCAGGGGTGTGGCCTACCTGCAATGCTATTCCAAGGACAAGCTGAAAGAACGGCATTCCGGACTATATACTTCCTTGAGTGAGCGGCTCGCCGCTCGCCCTGGAGGTTTAGGATTCATCCTTTGTTGGGAACAGCAACCAGCATGCTGCGTGCCAGCTTGATTCTCTCGGCTCTGTTGTGCTTACGGGAACCAGGTGGCTCCGAGCCCCATCCCCCTCCAGAGACGAACTTTTCAGCTTGAACTTGTCGGCTTCTACACACTTGTGAGCCATTTACCTAAGATAAATCTCTCTCTCTCTCTCTCTTTCTCTCTCTATAAATATATATATACACTTTGCTGGTTTTTGTGTTTCTCTAGAGAACCCAATCCAACACACTGTCATATTTCCTGTTTGAGCAATTGAATGGATAGTCAGGTCATTCACTGAGATAGAAATAGTAGAGGAGGCTGGGTAATTGCACCCATCTTTCCCCTCCAATCCATCATCCTCAGGGTTATGAAAGCAATCTCTCTAAGATAATTTTCATCATAACAGTCATCACATAAAAAGTTCAATGGATAACCATTGTTGTTGTTGTTATTGTTATGTGCCATTCAGTCGGAACCGACTCCTAGCGACCCCTCCTTGGGTTTCTGAGGCGGTATCACTATGGAAGTACATTGCCCAACCTTCCTTCCGAGGAGTGACTAGTGGGTTTGAACCGCCAGCATTCTGGTTAACAGTCAAGTACCGTAGGCACTATGCTACCATTACTCACAGAAAAAAATGCCCATACATTGCATTAAAATATCTGCATAATTTGTTTACAATTAATCATTTGTTTCTCTCTCCTATTCTTTCCTTCATCTCTCCTGTAGTCTCTTGGCCTTTATGAGTTGTTTTCTGGCCTGTAATCAAAGCTCCATAGTACATTGTCTAACTGGTAAACTTCTTTCTACCTAGTCTTCATGATTGAATTTAGTTGATAACTTTCCATCCACATTTCCCATACTTCTCCATGCCAAATTAACCAGATCCCATTCTTTGGCCCCTAGAGGAGTCATAATATTACAAAAAAAAATAATAAAAAATAATAATAACTTTAATGTTACACCATCCAAATATGCTTATATATCTTTTTCCCACTCAACTATGAATGTTCATGTGACTGAGGTTAGCTTCCTCCTGTGCCATATCTTTCAGCAATACTAAACACCACACATACATAAACAAGATGCTCAATAAATGTTTAATGAATATAATAAACATAAGAACAGGTGCATCAGCATATGAATGAACATAGTTTTACCAAAATGAGCCCTTCTGTACCCCAACTATGCACACACATCCTACTTCTAGTTTATCCAGGAATCTGTAGTGACAATAACCAAAAATGACAGGTATTCAAATTTATAGAAAAGAAAAAGATTTATTATTTTTTTCTCCTCCAAATTTAGACAGAGTTGACATGATACACAGTGGGACTTCGAACCATGAATAGTCTTCACCATTCACTGAATAACACCTTATTTAAAATATAAGTTATTTTCAATTTTTTTTTTTTTTAAATTTTGGCTGGTAAATTTATCTTGATTCTGCCAGTATGGAGACTTATACATCAGAAATCATCTATTAAATTTTCTATGAAATTTTTTATACATCACAGTTAATCTAAAATTTCATCATTAACAAAATATTTGAAATATTCTTAAGCTATTCCTTGACAAATCACTACACACATGGATTTCAATATAGTGGTATGTTTAGCATTATCAGAATGAAGATATTTATTAGATTTTTACATGGAGTACTTGTTTATTGTAAGCTGCTAAATTGATAATGATTATCTGGAATCTGATGATCAATTGTGGAAATTTGAAAAAATGGCATTCAAGCGTATATATTCTGTTATGCTGCCTTGTGATTGAGTAATTATGTGAATTCCCTGGTGCTTATTAATTTATAATTGCCCAATATAATTTCAATGGTTAATTTTCCATAATGTAAAAATTAACCTACCTGAAGAAATAGGGAAAATATATGTAATTAGATCAGTGTAGAGAAAAAGATTTATAAACTGTTTCTATAGATTTACAAATATACATAGATTAATAAATAAGTTTTAAAAAAGTAATAATCCTTAGAATATTTTTAATTTGCATTTATGTACAATAATTAATATAAAAGTCTATAATGTAATTTGTGTCAAATAATATTTTATTAATATGACATTTGATAAAAATTATAGAAAAAATATCAGGATTGAATGTAAATATGAGTAGGATAATTCAAAAATATTTGCAATTAATTCAACTGTTTTCTGAGATTATTCCCTCCTAAACTCTATCTATCTATCTATATATCTATCTATCTCTATATAAAGGAGCTCTGGTGACACAGTGCCTATGACATTTGACTGCTAACCAGAAGGTTGGCAGTTCAAACACACTGGCTATTATGTAGAAGGAAGAAGGGACAATCTACTTCTGTAAAGATTTACCACCTTGGAATGGTGGTAGCTATGAATCTAAACTGACTTGATGACAGTGAGTTGAATAAACTAGAAAAAGAGATACAAATGCATTAAAAACAAAAACAAAAACAAACCCAGCCCAACTTATTGTTGTTAACTGCCTTTGAGTTAATTTTGGCTCATGGTATCCCATGCCAGCAAGATAGAACTACATTTCAATAGTGTTTGCAATGTTATGGCCTTTTAGAAACAGATCATGGGGCCAGTCTTCCAGGATGCCTCTGAGTGGGTCTGAACCCCAACCTTTTGGATGCTAGTGGAATATTTAAGCATTTGTGTTACCCAATGACTCCTAAGCCCAGGCTAGGCTATGTTATTTCCATGTCTTAGTGTACAGTTGCTTTCATACCCCACATTATCTGAATTATTGTACTTTTATGTATAATATACGTATATTTATATATTTTTACAGCAGTAGGTTGCCCAAGTCTTGCTTTCACAGAGTGGCTGGTGGGTTTGAACTGCCAACCTTCTGGTTAGCAGTCAGATGCCTTAAGCAGTGTGCTAGCAGAGCTCCGTGTGTGTGTGTGTGTGTGTGTGTGTGTGTAGGCACTGCTGTAGAGTTTGGTTTAAATGACCAATCCTCCCACCAAAAGCAATAATAATATTATTAAAATAATGATTGTTTGCTAATATCAATTGCATTCTTCATGTATATATTTATTCTTCTACTTTATACTAACCAATTGATGAAATTTATTTACTTTTTTTTTCTCTTATTCTCTTCCTTCTCTATCAAAGAAGCAGAAAAATATAATAGAAATGCCATCTCGTTCAGAGTTTCTAAAGGAAAGTAAAAGAGATGGGTCCTATTTATGAAATGAGTCTTTACTAATGTTGTTTTTGTTATTAGTTGGCATTGAGTAGGTTCCAATTCATAGTGACCTTATGTGAAGCAGAGTGAAATATTGTCTCATCTTATACAGTCTTCACAATCATTACTGTGTTTGAGCCCATTGTTGCAGTCACTGTGTCAATTTTCTCATTGACATGCTTACACTTTTTCTTGTAAAAATAAACCTACCTGAAGAAATAGGGAAATATATATGTAATTAGATCAGTGTAGAGAAAAAAAGATTTACAAACTGTTTCTATAAATTTATAAATATGTATAGATCAATAAATAATTTAAAAGAAAGTAATAGTCCTTAGATTATTTTTTAATTTGAATTTATGTACAATAAATTCTACTTTAATTTTGAATTCTGTGTACAATAAACTCTCCTTTTCCAAGAACCTTGTCTTTCTTCCAAGGACTAGTTCCTTCTCATAACATGTCCACAGTAAATGAGACATTGAACTCTCACCATCCTCACTTCCACGGATCTTTCTGGCTATATTTTTTTTCAAAGACTGATGTGTTCTTTCCTCTGGCAGTCTGTGGTATAGTTAATGTTCTTTAACACCGTAATTCAAAGGCATCAATACTTCTTTGGTCTAGGTCCAGATCTCACATGCATATGATACAATTGAAAATGTGCCAGCTTTGGGCAGGCACACCTTAGTCCTTTAAGTGACATTTTTGCTTTTTAACACTTTAAATAAGTCTTTTATAGCTTATTTGTGGAATGTAATATGTTCTTTGATTTCTTGACTACTGTTTCTATGGGTGTTGATTGTGGATCCAAGTCAAATGAACTTGTAACAGTTTTAATATTTTCTCCATTTATCATGATTTTGCTAATTGGTCCATTTGTGAAGATTTTGTTTCCTTTAATGTTGAGGTATAATCCATACTGAAGGTATTAGTGTTTGATCTTCATCAGTAGGAGTTTCAAGTCTTCAACTAATGTTAGTTACAGAAAAATTCACAAACTAAAAAATGATGCCCATAAATAACACCAGTGTACTTTTTAAAAATTAGTTCCTAAATATTTCTTGAAACCTCTTATTTAGGACAACAATGGTACCGGTGCTAATCTGAATGCAATTATGGAAGCTACATGCCAAGATAGTCTTGATCTGTCTTCCAAGTTTTCCTAGTACCAGCTAAAATAGTCTGTGTTCTAAGAGAACTAAAGGATCTTCCTCTCCACTACAAAGCATCTGATTATGTAAAGATAAGTGATTAACTGATTAATAAGAATAAATTAATCTCCAAAGAGATGCAAAAATTCTGACATTTCTAATTAGTATAATTTTCATGGGACAACTAGAAAATTCTCTGTTCTTATTAGCAATGATTAACAGAACAATAACTAATTTTTTGCAGTTCCCTGCAAAATTATTGGAATCACCCTGAAGACTCAGATTAAGGAACTCCAAATTTATAGAAAAGTTTTTAATAGGTAACTGTAAGTAATAGCCTTAACAACAAATTCTGTTTCTACTTAGAATTCTTAGCTTCTTAAACTGTTTCCTTCTTCTTTTCCTATTCCTCTTCCTTGTCCTTCTTCTTCACATCCAATAAAATAAAGTAAGTGCTGTTTGGCTAGAATTATGCTATGAATTTACACAATAAATTAATCATAATCACTAGCCACTCCTCGGAAGGAAGGTTGGGCAATCTACTTCCGTAGTGATACTGCCTCGGCAACCCAAGGAGGGGTCACTATGAGTTGGGTCTGCCTCGACGGCACATAACAACAACAACAAGTACAATCCAAAAAAACAAACGTTACTATTGCCTCCCATTTAAGGATCTTGTACCATGGGTATTTTAATTGGGTTAAATTAATAATGGGTTTGATTAATATCTAATTGATCTAAAATTGCTGTTTTTAAAATAATATGGTTATCATTTTTTTTATAATCAATTTAAATTACTTTAAAATTTCATTGGAATATTTAAGATAAATATATATAATTTAAGGAACTCTGGTGGCACAGTGCCTAAGGCATTTGACTACTAAACAAGGTTGGCAGTTGAAACCCACCAACCACTCCATGGAAGGAAATGGGGTAATCTACTTCCATAAAGATTTACCACCTTGGAAACCCAGTGGGGGCCGCTATGAGTTGGAATAGACTCAATGGCAATGGGTTTAGTGGTTTGGTTTATGCACAATTTATTAAGCAAACATGGAACTAAGAAATGTGCAGGTTTGTATATAAAGAAAACAAAAAATAGCTCTAGTAATTCCCAAGCTCCTGTATTCATATATAGAGTAATAATACCTCATAGATTTACAATAATAATTCATTTTTTTCAATTTTGATCAACAAATCAGACATAAAATGAGGACTGGATCAAAACTGGTGTTGGTGGTGTTAGGTGCCATCTAGTTAGTTTCATCTCATACCAACTCTATGTACAACAGAACAAAACACTACCCAGTTCTGTGCCCCTCACAACCATTGCTTTGCTTGGGCCCGTTGTTACAGCTACTGTGTCAATCCATTTCAATGAGGATCTTCCTATCTTTAGATGGCCCTCAACTTTACCTAGTATGTTATCCTTTTCCAGGGACTGGCCCTCCTAACCACATGACAAAAGTGTGAGAGACAAAGTCTTGTGATCCTTGCTTCTGAGGAGAATTCCAGCTGTACTTCTTCCAAAACAGATTTATTTTTCTTTTGGCATTACAGGGTATATTCAATATCCTTTGCCAATACCATAATTCAAATTCATCATTTATTACAGGTCTCCCTTTTTCACTGTCTAGCTTTCATATGCATATGAGACAATTGAAAGTAGCAGGGCTTGGGTTAGGTGCACCTTAGTGTTCAAAGAGATATCTTTGCTCTTCAGAACTTTAAAGAGGTCTTTTACAGCAGATTTGCCCAGTATAATATGATGTCGTATTTCTTGACTGTTGTTTCCATGATGTTGATTGTGGATCCAAGTAAAATGAAATCCCTGATAACTTCAATATTTTCTCCATTTATCATGATATTGCTTATTGGTCCATCTATGAATATTTTTTGTTTTCTTTATGTTGAAGTGTAATCCATGCTGAAGACTATAGTCTTAGAACCTCATCAATATGTACTTCATGCCATCCGCACTTTCACCAAATAAGGTGGCTTTATCTGCATACTTCAGGTTGTCAATGATTGTTCTTCCAATCCTCATATCCTGTTCATCATAATACACATCTTGAATTATTTGCTCACCATACATATTGAATAAGTATAGTGAAAAGATATGACCCTGATGCACAACTTTCCTGATTTTAAACCATGTAGTATCTACTGATTTTGTTCAAACAGCTGCCTCTTGGTCTTTATAGGATCGTGTAAAGTGTTCTGGAATTCACATTCTTTGCGATGTTATCCATAATTTGTTATGATGCACACAATCGAATGTTTTTGCATAGTCAATAAAACACAAGTAAACATCTTTCTGTCATTGTTTGATTTCAGCCAAGATCCATCTGACATCAGCAACAATATCCCTTGTTCCACATCCTCTTCTGAACCTGACTTGAATTTCTGGTTACCTGTCAATATACTTCTACAAAAATCATTGGATAATTTTCAGCAAAAATTTGCCTGTTTGTAACATTAATGATATTATTCGATAATTTCTGAATTCTGTTGAGTAACCTTTCTTTGGAAATGGTACAAATATGGATCTCTTCCAGTGGGGGGTCAGTTACCTCATCTTCCAAATTTCTTGGCAAGATGAGTGAGCACTTCTATCCTTGCATTCATTTGTCAAAACATCTCAATGTGTCATGAAGCCTTGTTTTTCACAAATATCTTGAGTATAGTTTGGACTTCTTTTACTACCATTGATTCTTGATCATATGTTACCTCATGAAATAGGTGAATGTTGACAAATTCTTTTGGGTAAAGTGACTCTGTGTATTCTTTGCATTTTCTTTGGATCTTTCTTGTGCTATTTATTATTTTGCCCATAGAATATTTCAGTATTGAAATTGGAGGCTGGTACTTTTTCTGCAGCTCCTTTAGCCTGAGAAATTCTAAACATATTCTTTCTTTTTGGTTTTCTAACTCCAGTTCTTTGCATATTTCATTATAATATTTTGAATTCTCAAGCTGTCCTTTGAAATTGTCCTTATAACTCTTTTACTTCATCATTCTTTTTTTCCATTTATGTTAGCTACTCTGCCTTCAACAGTAGTTTCTGTGTCTCATCTGACATCCATGTTGGTCTTTTCTTCCTTCTTTGTCTTTTTAATGACGTTTTATTTTCTTTACATACAATGTCATTGATGTTACCACACAACTTATCTGGTTTTTGGTCATCGACACTCAATGCATCTCTAAATTCAGGTGAGATATAATCAAGATGGTATTTTGGCTCTCATGGATTTGTTTTTTCTTCATTTTCAACTTCAACTTGCATATGAGCAATTTATGGTGTATTCCACAGTCAGTTCCTGGACTTTTTCTGACTGATGATATTGAGTGTCTCCATTTTTTCTTTTCACTGATGTAGTTTTCAGAAGTAGACAATCAATTCCTCTTCCTAGACTGTCTTCATCTGTAAGCTCCACTAAACTTGTCCACTATGGCAGATATGCTGATATTTGAAATATCAATGGCATATATTTGAACAACCCAACAATACAAAAGCTATCAGTACAACAAACTGATAGATGAATGATGAGGATTAAAATTAGAATATGTTATTTTATGGAAGTTTCAACAGAAATATACAAACACAATGTATTTGAAATGCGACTAAAAATCCTACAAGTAGGAAAAATAACAGGGAACAAAATTCAAAATTTTGAGTTGAACATGATTGTCACAATCATTAAGGAATAACTGGAATAATAGCACAAAATGAGTGAAAAGTATTTTGACTAATGATCTCCCTTATCACCATATTAACAGTTCAGTCTGATAGAGAGAAAGGGAATAAGCTAATTATTGCTTTTTTCATTTCATGCATCAGATATGAAAACTTGACTTTCTTAATGAAAGGAAAACAAACTGAACCAAACCAAATTCACTACCCTTAAATTGATTCCGATTCACAGTGACCCCCATTGGGTTTCCAAGCCAGTAAATCTTTATGGAAGCAAATGGCCTGATCTTCCTTCCACAATGAAAGGAATATACTTCTTGACACAAAGATAGGTAAATTCATATAGACCCTCACATCCCAAATGTCCAACAAAATTATTTTTTAAATATCTGTCTTATAGACTTTCACATAAATAAGTTAATCACAAAGAAATGAATGAATAATACTTGTCAGACAAACAACAACATTATTGGTTTAGAAAAGTTTTCCATGCCTAAATATAAGCATCACATATTTTAAAAATTAAAATAAGTATGAATAGTAAGAGAATAAAAGAAAAAAGCACTTTGTGAGGACAAGTAGAGTATTGTGCTTACATTTGAGCATTGAGTATTACATTATTAAATCCTTAACAGAGTACAGTAGGGTAAAGATAACCAAAAGAATATGTCTTCAAGCCATATCCACTGGAGATCAATTAGAAAAAATTATAAAACATACCTGAATATGTAAAATAGTAAGATGGTCCCTGGGTGGTGCAAATGGTGAATAAGGTTGGATGCTAAAGGAAAGTTTGAAGTCTGAAGTCCACCAAGAAGTGCCTCAAGAAAAGAAAAAATAAATAAATCTACAAACCACTTATAAAAAAAATCAGCCTTTGAAAACACTATGAAACATATTTCTTCTCCAAGTCTGAATTTAATCTAAGACTTTTTTTTAGCATATTAATTGAAAAGCCCATTTTTGTTCTTTACATACAACAGTAGTTAATTATGATGTTCAAACCTTAGAGGACAAAAGACAAAAGCCTTACTATGGACAATAGGGTCTTCAGTAAATGTGACCTGCCTTACCCTGTCAGTCTTCTAATTCTAGCCACACTGATATCCCTGTTCCTAGCCAAGTAATGAAGTGAGACAGCAAAGGAAGAAAAGCCCAAAATGAATAATAGAACAGAATCTGAAACTTACTCTTGAATGGACAGTAGCTAAAACAAATACAAGAAATGATGACTTAAAAGAGCTTAACAGTACATCTTAAAGGGCAGCTCAAGACAATAAAGCAAAGTATTATAATGAAATAGGCAATGACCTGGAGTTAGAAAAGCAAAAAGGAAGAAGAGGATCATTTTCTCAAACTGAAAGAACTAAAGAAAAAATCCAAACCTCACATTGTAATATTGAAGGATTTTATGGAGCTCTGCTGGCATAGTGCCTACTGCACTTGACTGCTAACCAGAAGGCTGGAGGTTCAAATCCACCTGCCACTCCTTGGAAGGCAGGTTGGGCAATCAATCTCTGTAGTGATACTGCCTCAGAAACCCAAGGAGGGGTCACTGTGAGTCAGGTCTGACTCGATGGCACATAACAACAACAACATGGGCAAAATAGTCAATGATGCAAGAAGCATCAAAAGAAGATGGAAGGAATACACAAAGTCATTGTATCAAAAAGACTTGGTTGGCATTCAATTCTTCCAGGAGGTAGCATATGATTTAGGAATGATGGTATTGAAGAAAAAGCCCAAGCTCTAGAGAAGTAATTCACAAAACACAGGCTGCAGGAATTTATGAAATACCCATTGAGATGTTTCAACAAACAGGTACAATACTGAAAGTGCTCACTAATCTATTTCAGGCAATTAGAAAAACAGCTATGTGACCAAGTGACAGGAAGAGATCCATATCTGTGTCCATTACAAAGATAGGTTATCCAACAGAATTCAGAAATTATCAGATAATATCATTAATATCACGTGCAGGTAAAATTTAACTTAATTAATTCAAAAAACACTTGCAGCAATACATCAACAGGGAACTGCCAGGAACTCAAGCCAAATTCACAAGAGGACGTGGAGTGAGGGTTAACATTGCTGATGTCAGATGGATCTTGACTGAAACAAAAGCCATTTGCCTGTGTTTTATGGACTGTGAAAAGGTATTTAACTCCTTAGAGTATAAGACACTATGCATAATATTGTAAAAAGAATGTGAATTCCAGAGCACTTAATTGTGCTCAGGAAGAACCTGTACATAGACCAAGAGGCAGCTGTTTGAACAGAACAAAGAGATGTCATATAGTTTAAATCAGGATAGATGTGTTTTGGGGTTGTATTCTTTCACCATATTTGTTCAATTTGTATGCTGAGAAAATAATCTCAAAAGGTGGACTGTAAGAAGAATGCTGAAGCAGGATTGGAAGAATTGCTAACAATCTGCAATATGTAGATGGTACCACCTTACTTGCTGAAAGCAAAGAGGGCTTGGAACTATTGATGAAGAATGAAGAATGCAGTCTTCAATATGGATTACACCTCAATATAAAGAAAACAGAGTACAGATGACCTTACTGATATGGATAGAGTAAAGCTTTCAGGACCTCCATTGGCTGATGTAGCATGATTCAAAATGAGTGGAAACAGCTGCAAACATCCATTAATAATTCAAACATGGAATGTACGAAGTATGAATCTAGGAAAATTGAAAATTGTCAAAAATGAAATGGAACACATAAAGATCAATATCTTAGGCATTAGTGAGCTGAAATGGACTGGTTTGGCCATTTTAAATCAATCATATGATCTACTATGCCAGGAATGACAAATTGAAGAGTAGTGGTGTGGTATTCATCATCACAAAGACTGTTTCAAGATCTGTCCCGAAGTACAACACTGTCAGTGTTAGGATAATAACCATACCGTTGCAAGGAAGACCAGTAAATAATACTATTATTCAAATTTATGCACCAACCAGCCAATATAAAGATGAGGAAATTGATGATTTCTACCAACTTCTGCAGTCTGAAATTGACCAAATATGCAATCAATATATGTTGATTATCACTGGCAACTGGAATGCAAAAGTTGGAAACAAAGAAGAGTTACTGGTAGTTGGAAAATACAGCCTTGAAGATAGAAATAATGTTGGAGATCATATGATAGAATTTTGCAAGACTAATGACTTCTTCATTGCAAATATCTTTTTTCAACAACATAAGTGATGGCTATACACATCACAGGAATCAGATTGACTACATCTATGGCAAGAAGCAATGGAGAAATTAAATATCTTCTGCAAAAACAAGGCCAGGAGCTGACTGTGGAACAGACCATCAACTGTTCATATGCACATTCAAGTTGAAGCTCAAAACTATTAAAACAAGTCCACAAGAGCCAAAATATGACCATGATAATATCCCTCATGAATTCAGAGACCATTTAAAGACTAGATTTGATGCACTGAACACCAGTGACTGAAAACTAGAGGAATTGTGGGATGACATCAAGAACATTATTATGAAGAAAGCAAGAGGTCATTAAAAAGACAAGAAAGGAAGAAAAGACCAAATTGGATGTCAGAAGAGACTCTGAAACTTCCTCTTGGACAGAGAGTAGGTAAGGCAAATGGACAAAATGACAAGATAAAAAAGCTGAACAGAAGATTTCAAAGAGCAGCTTAAACAGACAAAGCCAATTACTGTAATGAAATATACAAAGACCTGGAGTTAGAGAACCAAAAGGGAAGAATACACTAGGCATTTCTCAAGCTGAAAGAACTGAAGAAAAAATTAAGCCTCAAGTTGCAAATTTAAAGATTCTATGGAAAAAATATGGAATGTTTCAGGAAACATCAAAAGAAGATGGAAGGAACACAGAGTCACTCTACCAAAAAGAACTGGTTGATGTTCACCCATTTCAGGATGTGGCATATGATCAAGAACCAATGGTACTGAAGGAAGAACTCTAAGCTGCATTGAAGGAATTGGTGAAGGAAAAAGTCCCAGGAATTGATGGACTACCCATTGAGATGTTTCAACAAATGGATGTTATGCTGGAGGCACTCACTCAGCTATGCCAAGTGATTGGGAAGATAGCTACTTGGTCAACTGACTGGAAGTGATATGTATTTGTACCCATTCCAAAGAAAGGTGATCCCCCAGAACATGGAAATTATCAAACAATATCATTAATATCACATGCAAATAAAATCTCACTGAAGATAATTCAAAAACAGTTGCAATACTATATGGACAGACAACTTCCAGAAATGCAAGCTGGATTCAAAAGAGGACGTGGAATGAAGGATATAATTGTTAATGTGAGACGGATTTTAGCTGAAAGCAAAAAAAAAAAAACAGAAAGATGTTTACTTATATTTTATTGACTATGTAAAGGGATTCTATTGTGTGGATCATAACAAATTGTGGATAATATTGAAAAGAATGGGAATGCCAGAACACTTGATTGTATTCATGAGGAACCTGAATATAAATAAGGAGGTTGTTGTTTGAACAGAACAAGAGGACACTGAGTGGTTCAAAATCAGGAAAGGAGTGTGTCAAGGTTATGTCCTTTCACCATACATATTCAACTTGCATGCTGAGCAAATAATCCGAGAAGCTGGATTATATGAAAAAGAATGTGGCATAGGAATTGAAGGAAAACTCATTAATAACCTGTGATATGCAGATGACTCAACTTTGCTTGCTGAAAGTGAGGATGACTTGAAGCACTTCCTGATGAAGATTAAAGACTACAGTCTGCAGTATGCATTACACCTCAATGTAAAGAAAACAAAAATCCTCACAACAGGTCCAATAAACAGCTTCGTGGTAGATGGAGAAAAGAATGGAGTTGTCAACGATTTCATATTACTTAGTTCTACAATCAACACTAATGAAAGCAGCAGTCAAGATATCAGACAATATATTGTGTTGGGAAAATTTGTTGCAAAAGACCTCTTTCAAATATCGAAAAGCAAAGATGTCTCTTTGAAGTCTAAGGTGTGCCTAACCCAAGCCATGGTATTTTCAATCATCTCTTATTCATATGAAGGTGAACAATGTATAAGGAAGGCCAAAGAGGAGTTGATGATTTTGAATTGCGTTATTGGAGAAGAATGTTAAGAGAGCCATGCTCCACTAAAAAGACTGACAGATCTATCTTTGAAGAAATGCAGCTGGAATGTTCCTTAGAAGCATCTCACCTACTTTGATCATGTTGTCAGAAGGAACCATTTCCTGGAGAAGGATATCATGCTTGGTAAAATGGAGGGTCAACAAAGAAGGGGAAGCCCCTCAATGAGATGGATATACAGTGGCTGCAATGATGGCTCAGGAATAGCAAGGATTGTGAGGCTGACACAAGACCAGACAGTATTTCATTCTGCTGTGTATAGGGTCACTATGAGTTGGAGCTGACTCAATGGTACCTAACAACAACAACAACATAAACAAAGATACTTATAAATGGATAAATAAGCAACATCATGACACACAGAGAAAAGATTGAAGTTGTTAAGGAATTCATTTTAGTTGGAACCCCAATCAATGTCCATGGAAGCCTCAGTTAAGAAATCAAATAATATATTGTATTTGACAAATCTGTTACAAAAGACTTCTTTAAAATGTTAAAGAGCAAAGATGTTACTTTGAATATTAAGGTGCACCTGACCCAAACCATGATATTTTCATTCACCTCATAAGCATATGAAAGCTTAACAATAAACAGGAAAAAAACAGGAGAATTGATGCATTTGAACTACAGTGTTGGCAGTGGTTACTGAATGTACCATGTACTGCTAGAAGAATGAACAAATATATCTTGGAAGTAATACCTCTAGAATGCTCCTTAGAAACAAGGATGATGAGACTTCATCTCCCATTATCTCATGTTATCCATTCCCTGGAGAAGGATATCATGCTTGGTAAAGTAGAGGGTCAGTGAAGAAGATGAAGACCCTCAGCAAGACTCTTAAGCTGTGCTCACTCCTCAGAGCCTCCTTATATGCCATCCACTCTGCCAAATGATTCCTGGCTTCCCAAATAAAGCTAGAGCTCCCTGGATTTACTCTATTAAAGCTGGATCAAATCCCACTTTCTCAGTGGAGCTTGACATCAACTTTTGTAAAAGAGCTATCGTTCCCTAACATTACCGCCCCCGTCTTTATACCTCTGATCACCATCTAACATTTTACATGTTTTGCTAATTAACATTTTGTTATGCTACTTCCCTACTCGAATATATGCCTCACAGAGTTAGAGTTTTGTTTCTTAAGGCATTGCTAGTATAATTCTGACTAGTATAATTCTGACACATGATTAAAAAAAACTAACATAAAATTGTATTTCTATTTATATATTTACAAATATACATTGTTGCTGTTGTTATGTGCCGTTGAGTTGGACCAGACTCATAGCGACCCCTCCTTGGGTTTCCGAGGCAGTATCACTATGGAAGTAGATTGCCCAACCTTCCTTCCGAGGAGTGGCTGGTGGGTTTGAACCACCAGGCTTCTGGTTAGCAGTCAAGTGCCTTTAGGCATTACACTACCAGAGCTCCCAAATGTATATTGCATGTATATATTATATACATCATATATATTTGTATATAACATATAATGTATATTTGCAAATACACATACTATAGAGATTATATTAATACATGTTGTTGTTGTTGTTGTTATGTGCCGTCGAGTTGAACCCGACTCATAGCGACCCCTCTTTGAGTTGCCGAGGCAGTATCACTACAGAAGTAGATTGCCCAACCTTCCTTCCGAGGCGTGGCTGGTAGATTTGAAGTGCCAGCCTTCTGGTTAGCAGTCAAGTGCCTAAGGCACTATGCTACCAGAGCTCCTTATTAATACATAGATGTATAATATTTTTATATATGTTATTGTGTGTCCTCAAGTTGATTTCTACTCAGAGTGAGCCCATATAATACACATATGCATGCACGTGTGTGAACACATTTGTGTGTGTGCGTATAGAATAATTCAAGCAAACAGGTTCCCAGTATAACGGTTGGGCAGCGTAGCACAGGTGGAAAAGTCTAGGGCTGAAGATGCACATATGTGATTTGTAATTCTAGTTCTTCTGTCTGCAGGCTATGTGATAGAAGGGGAATAAGGAAGAACACTCAGAGCATTGAAGCTATAATGATAAGTGGATGGTGAAGACGGGTTATAGGTTTAATTTTTTACATTACTATGCTCTTCACAACATCCTAATTTTGTCTGATTTATTTACCTTCATTTTGGATTCTACTTCTGATTGTATGGATTAATATTAGTATTTTGAAAGTAATCTACCTGAAACTTCACTAAGCTACATCAATTTCAACTTCTATGAAAGATTAGGAGCTCTGGTAGCATAGTGCCTAAGGCACTTGACTGCTAACCAGAAGGCTGGTAGTTCAAACCCACCAGTCTCATTCGATGGAAGGAAGGTTGGGCAATCTACTTCCGTAGTGACACCGCCTCGGAAACCCAAGGAGGGGTCTCTATGAGTCAGGTCTGACTCGACAGCACATAACAACATGGAAGATTAGGGATCATAAGACATTTTGTAAAAAAGGTTAGATAGTAAACATTTTAGGTTTTGTGAGCCATACAATCTTTGCAGTAGCTACTCAATTTTGCTCTTATAACATCAAAGCCGAGATAGATAATACAAAAAAAAAAAAAGAAAAATGGATGTGGCTATGTTCCAATAGAACTTTACTTACAAAAATAGGTTATAAACTTGATTTAGCCCATGGGATATAGATTGCCTATGGCTCGACGGCACATAACAACAACAACAACAACCACTGCTTTACATAGTTACTGTTGTTAGGTGACATGGAATAAGTTCTGATTCATAAGGACCCTGTATACAGAAGAATGAAACACTGTATGTTCCTGCTCCATTTTCACAATTGTTGCTATGTTTGAGCCCATTTTTACGGCCACTGTGTCAATCTATCTCTTTGAAACCCTTCCACTTTTTTGCTGACCCTCTACTTTACCAATAATGTTCTACGTGGACTAGTGTTTCCCAATAACATGTTTAAAGTACCTGAGATGAAGTCCTCACTCCTAAGGAGCATTCTGTTTGTACTTCTTTCAAGAAGGATTTGTTCATTCTCCTGGCAGTCCACGGAATGTTCGCTATTCTTTGCCAACAAAATAATTCAAAGGCATCGATTCCTCTTCAATCTTTCTTAATCACTATCTAGCTTTCTCACATGTACTTTGTGGCAATTGAAAATACCCTTGCTTGGGTCAGGAGCACCTTAGTCTTCAAAGTTACTTTTTTTTTTTTTTTTTACATAATAAGAATAACATTAATGTTTATAGAGTGGGTCATGCCAGAACTGTTCCAAAGCTTTATATTTCAGCATACAAAACAACTATGATCACCTATATTCATTATTACAGGTAAGAAAACTAAACCATAGAGAAATGGGTCACTTGCCAAAAATTTCAAAGAGATAAGTGGGATCTGCTCTCAAACCAAAGCAGCCTAATTTCAGGGTCAGTGTTCTAAACAGTACTCTGAAACTCCACATTGAATAGGTCATTCAGTAATTTTTGGTATAAAATAACTAAAAATATATATGATGAGGTATTAATTATCTGTCTTCAATTCTCTCAGATATTTTCCTTGTTAGGTGCCATCCAGTCATAATTCAGCAACCTTATGCACAATAAAATGAAACACTGCCAGGTCTCATACCATCTTCACAATATGTTGCTTGACCCATTATTGCACCCACTGTGTCAATTAATCTCATTGAGGGTCTTCCCCTTTCTTGCTGACCCTCTACTGTACCAAGCATAATGTCATTCTCCAGACACTGGTCCCTTCAGACAACATGACCAAAGAACATGAGACAAAACACAGCCATTCTTGCCTCTAAGGAGTCTTCAGTCTGTACATCTTCCAAGACAGATTTATTTATTGTTTTGACAGTCTATGGAAATTTCAATATTCTTCGCCAACACCACAATTCAAATCCTTCAATTCTTCTGTGGTCTTCTTTGTTCATTACTCAGCTCTAACAAGCATATGAGGTGATTGAAAATACTGTGGCTTGAATCAGATGCACTTTAGTCTTAATAATGGCCTCCTTGCTCTTTAACATTTTAAAGAGGTCTTTTGCATGAGATTTGCTTCTTGCAATTTGTCATTTGATCTCCTATCTGGTGTTCCATGGTCATTGATTGTAGATACAAGTATAATGAAATCCTTGACAGATTCAATCTTTATTCCATTTATTGTGATGTTGCTTGTTAGTCCAGTTGTCAGCATGTATACATATATATATATAGAGAGAGAGAGAGAGAGAGAGAGAGAGCACGCTATAATCCATACTGAAGGGTGCAGTCTCTGGTCTCTGATCTTCTTCAGTAAGTGCTTCATGTCACCTTTACTTTCAGCTTGTTTGTATCATCTGCATATTGCTGGTTGTTAATGAGTCTTCCTCCAATCCCAATGCCACATGCTTCTTCATATAATGAAGCTTCTCAGATTATTTTCTCAACATATAATTTATTCAAATTGAATATGTATGGTGAAAGGATATAACCCTGAAACACACCTTTCCTGATTTTAAACCATGCAGTAGTCTCCTGTTCTGTTCTAATGAAAGCCTCTCAGTCTATGAACAGATTCTTCTCAAAGTTATCCACAATTTGTTATGACCCACAGTTGAGTGCCTCTGCATAGTAAATAAAATACATGCAAATAGCTTTGTGGTATTCCCTACTTTCAGCCACGCTCTATCTGACTTCAGCAATGATATTCCTTGTTCCACATCCTCTATTCAGTCCAGCTTAAGTCTCTGGCAGTTCCCTGTTGATATACTGCAGCAATCATTTTTTTAATTATTTTCAGTGAAATTTACTTGTGTGTGAGATTAATGATATTGTTTGGTAATTTCTACATTCTGTTGGATCACCTTTCTTTAGAATGGACACAGATATGGATCTGTTCCTGCTGGTTGGCAAGGTAGATGTTTTCCAAATTTCATGGCATAAACAAGTGTTTCTTGTTGATTGAAACTTTGAAATACAATGGATTTGTACATTGTTGGTAACATAAGTTTCTTTAATTATTTTAAGCCCCTTCCTAACTAAAATATATCAGTAGGTTAACTTTAATCATGTTTTCCAGCAGATGTTACTATACATAAGTAAATAAAATTGAATTTCTGATTTTTTTTTTACATTTTTTTTGTAATCAAAATATGATTTCAGGGAAATGAGTGATACAACTTTATCATTCATTTCCTTCATCTCAAGAGACAACAAATTCATCAGTTAAAATATGAAAAATTGAGTATTTTATTGAGTGTGCAATTGTCTGAGGAGTATTCCCAGTTTAAAAGACAACAGAGGTTTTAAAATTGGGAATAGTGAAGATCATATCTCATTCAGAAATAAATTGTGCCTGAAGCAAATAAAGGTCTGTTTTGGGCCACCAGGTAGTTATCTTTGTCAATAATGATTTGAGGAAAGCAAAGTGGAATAACTGAATTTCACTCATCATGGAAACTCATGGTAAAATGAACTTCTTGATGGATTTTAAACCCTGTAATTCTTATGTATTTATCGTTTAAATGATGTCTGTGCTTCACTTCTTGTCTTTTATGATTCACCAGTGGCTGAATTAACTGCAAACCATGGTCTAGCTTGTTTCTCTAGTACTCTAGCTAAATAACCCTAGGAGAAGTCTATAAATTATGTAACAAGGAACATAATTCTTTTGTCTAATTGAAAAGAAGTGGCAGATATCTCTCTATATATATGGTCTCATAATTTGTTACCTGTAGCACCATAACAATCTACCTAATTATATGCCCCTTTTATTCCTGAATAACAACTATCTTAGTCAGGAGGTCAAGATAGTAGAGAGATGAATTAAATATTCTACTCCTTGTCTCAATCATACTCAAAAATGTTGTTGTTGTTATGTGCCGTCGAGTCAGATCTAGCTCATATGGACCCCTCCTTGGATTCCCGAGGCAGTATCACTATGAAAGTAGATTGCATAACCTTACTTCTGAGGAGTGGCTGTGGGTTTGAATCAACAGCCTTCTGGTTAGCAGTCAAATGCCTTAGGCACTATGCCACCAGAGGAGAATTTCATTTTAACATTATTGACCCATGTTTCCTTAGAGCCCACCATTACACATGGGACGTACTTTTCATTTTTTCCCACAGTTTCTTACATCTGTAGAGCAGATACCTCAGCCATTAATTACATAAAAATAAGAATCAATGTTCATCATAATCAATAACAAAATTTTAGTCAGTTTAAGTGTTAATGGCAGATTTTGTCTTTGTATCAAAAGCCTTGCACTAAAACACAAGCCAAAGTATAATATTTGTGATCATAAAGTATTAACATAATATATTCAGGAAAGAAAAATATGCTTTATATGTTTTTAAATAGACTTTCAAAAACTTAATGGAGTTGTTCTTGACTCAAACTTGAGACCACAGACTCTTGGCATCTTCTGTGCGTTGCCTGAGTGATTGCCATCTGAACTCATTTTGATCAGCATTTTAAAATGGCACTGACTGAATGCATGATGATGATGACTGCTTAAATGTACCTCTTTGTGTAATAGCATTAATTATCAGCAACCGTTTACAATGAGTAGGTAATCGCTATTAACTTCTTTGGCCTTAGCTGTAGTTAAATTAATCATGATGAGCTCATTTGACTTTAATGTGAATGTAATATGTAAGTAAGAATTTCACCATAATTTAGCAGTAAATAAATCCCACTGATTGTGAAACATCACCATGTGATTCTCTCAGGAAAGTCAGGGTCTTTGCAGTTGTCTTTCAAATGTGAATATTTGTCCTTCAGTTCTTGGTAATGAGAAGTGTTTATTGAAATATGAGAAGAAAACTCTCATGGAAAGCTTAAACTGAACTAAATGGTTGAATTTTTTAAAAAAATCATCATTAAATTTTTACATATTAGCTATGTGATGATAAGGATAAAGGACTTATTTGTCCTAATAGTTTGAAGGGAGCTCTGGTAGCATAGTGCCTAAGGCATTTTCCTGCTAACCAGAAGGCTGGCGGTTCAAACCCATCAGCCACTCCTCAGAAGGAAGATGGGGCAATCTACTTCCATAGTGATACTGCCTAGGAAACCCAAGGAGGGGTCGCTATGACTATGAGTCGAGTTCGACTCAGGGGCACATAACAACAAAAACAATAGTTTGAAAGCATGTTTTCCAGTAAGGTGATTAAGAGTGAGAAGTCTAGACATAGATTACCAGGCTGAGTAAATTGCTAGCTATACAATTTTGGCAATTGACATACTTTTGTAAACCTTAGACTCCTTACTCTGGAATGGGGTTAATGTCAGTGCCACTTACAGAAGTTGTGAGAGAATTATGTGTGAAAACATTAAACACATGCCAGGTAGTTAGTAAGCATTCAAACAATGTTAGCTATTAAAATTGTTAGGAAGAAAAGCCCAACAATCTATTTCCAAAAATCAGCCAATGAAAATCCTATGAGACCATGATAGTCTGATCCGCAGGGCTAGGTATCCTAGGAGTTGAGAGGCAATTCAATAGCAGCTAACAACAATAATAGTCATATTTTAAATATTTAAAAAGTAAACTTAAACAAATGACATCTATGACATCTCTGTTACTTAAAACATCTGTGATCTCTTTAAAGTTTTTTATAGGACTCTTGAATAAATCATGTTTAGTTCATTGCAATTTTTCTTTTTCTTATCATCAACGGCACAGTTTTTCCACAAATGGTTGCATTTGGCCCCACAGTAGGTCAGACTCTGATATTAAGAGAGACACATGCTAAATATCTACACTTTCTCTACCACAAAGTTCCCTGTGTATGTCAATCTGCTGCTTCTATCAGTGAGCTAGGATATGTGTTATTTTTTTTTCCCTTTTCATTCATCTTACCTTGTTTCAATTTCCTCAAGTTAATCAGAGAAATGTGTCTTCCTCTAAGTGCCTTGTTTAAAACACCTTGTTATGTCAAGCTAAGTAATGTCATTTATAGGGGAAGAGGAGCTTTGTTTGTCCAAGGAAAGCAAAATATCTCCTTGCAAACTGACAGGTATCGCTGTTTGCTGACTGGCTGAATTTAAATTGGCTTGTTTGGAACATACCTCCCGAAAGAGCCTCTTTTTATATAGTATGTGCTGCTGCTGCTACCACTTCCTTGTGTTTTCATACCTATGCATATTACTAAATATAAATTGGTAGCATATCTATTCCATCATTTTTGTCTCCTATAAACCAAAAACCAAATTCACTGCCGTCGACTCAGATCCAATTCCTAGCAAACTCTCCTTGGGTTCATAAAGTGGTATCACTATGGACGTAGATTGTCCCATCTTCCTTCCAAGGAGTGGCTGGCGAGTTTGAACCGCCAGCCTTCTGGTTAACAATCAAATGCCTTAGGCACCACATTATGAGAGTCTCCTATAAAATAACTCAAATGTTCTCTGAAAACAAAGAAAATTTTAAGTCAGGATGAAGGGTACGATATAAAATGAAGGTTAATAAAAATACATCTAAGAAATAGAAAATATGATTAGAGATGACATATTATTATCAGCCATGAGGGATTCTTCAGGCAGTGAGGAAAAACACACACACAGCTCTTTTCATTTTGTCATCATACCAAGCTTCCATTTATTAAGGAACTCAGAAATAATTGTCACCTTAGGGCTCTATAGAGTAACATGAATTAAGGTTGTGTAGTCATAAATACTGCTATTGGACAGCAACCTGCAGTTTGCATGCCTTGTTGCCAAAAAGAAAGCTCAGAGTCAAACAAATTCAGATGATTTCTGGCTTTCAAATCAAACTAAAAGAAAAAAAATTAAGAGGAGTATTTTTAAGGATTCTAGTTTCAATTTAAATTTTGGTGCATGAACTTCATCATCGTTCCATAACAAAATGTGATCACCTTCTTAGCTCAATATGCACCTAAGTCTCTCTGTGTAGCTTGTCACACAATGTAATCATATCAGCTATATTTGTTCAGGATAGGTAACTTTTGATATCTAAGGCTGACAACTCAGTTACTAAGTAGAAACAAGGAGATAAGTTGTGAATGTGGAAACATTGTACTAACGATTAGTTGTTGAGAAGAAATTAAAGATGGCTTTAAAGTTTTGGGGTGCAGAAATTTGTGGGGAAAAAGTTCATAGACTCATGGATTCAGAGCTTTACAGTACTTTATATGAGTGTGAAATTTCTAAAGTGAAAGTTGAGTTCATGCAATTTAACAGTTATTTCAAAGTTGTGGGAAATTATTAACAAATATAAACTATTGTTTCTCAGAAATATTCTACATTAGTCCAGGATGTCCTTTTGCTTGTTCCAAGCTTATTAAAAAATTTGGAAGGCAATATTTATATAACAGACAAAAGTTGTCATTATGAATGTGGTCAGCCACTTTCTTTTGTTTGTAATACAATGTCACTATAAAGAACAGGGACATCCATACCTTTTTGTTCCTTGATATCCCTAGAGCCTAAAATGTAACAAATGTTCAATAAATATATCTTGAATAAGTGAAAATTTCTCTTTGAAATTATATCATAGATACTTTTTTCTTATTGAGACCTAGTTCTTCTAACAATGAGATCTCATTAAAAAATAAGAATGCTGTTTAATTTCTCTTTAAGTATATATAACATGCCAAAGTTACCCTATACTCTGTATTAGTTAAGACATGGACTCTGTACCCAGATTTCTTTTGTTCAAGTGCCAGCTCTCCTTTTTGCTTACTGTGTTACCATTTTTTAAATACTACCATTTCCATAGCAAGAAATATTGTATTATGTGCTACTGTGCTATATTCTCTGTAGCAGGGAAAGTGTTTAATAAGAATACCCACTTCAAAGTGTACACAGAGTTGCATAAAAAAGAACTGGACAATGTTCAATTATTTCAGGTAGTAGCCTATGATCAAGAACTAATGGTAATGAAGGAAGAGGTCCAAACTACATTGAGAGAATTGATGAAAAACAAGGCTCCAGGAATTGATAAATACTCACTGAGATATTTCAACAAATGGATGCCACACTAGAAGCACTCACTTGGTTATGCCAAGAGATTTTGAAGACAGCTACCTGGCCAACTGACTGGAAAAGATACATATTTGTACTCATTCAAAAGAAAGGGGATCCCACAGAATGTGGAAATTTTTGAACAATATCATTAACATTGCATGCAAGTAAAATCTTAGTGAAGATAATTCAAAAACAGTTGCAGCAGTATATTGACAGACAACTTTCAGAAATGCAAGCTGGATTCAGAAGAGGATGTGGAACGAGGGATATCAATGTTAATGTCAGATGGAGGTTAGCTGAAAGCAAAGCATACCAGAAAGATGTTTACTAGTGTTGTACTGACTATGCAAAAACATTCAACTGTGTGGATCATAATATAT
>NW_006921751.1:269400-273957 GCF_000298275.1 Orycteropus afer afer
CATTGCAAAGAATGGGAATTCCAGAACATTTAATTGTGCTCATGTGGAAGCTAAACATAAACCAAGAAGCTGTCATTTGAATAAAACAAGCAGATACTTCAAGGTTTAAAATCAGGAAGGGTGTGTATAAGAGTTGTATCCTTTCACCATACTTATTCCATCTGTATGCTCAACAGATTCATCTCAGAATCTGGACTATATGAAGACGAATGTTGTATCAGGATTGGATGAAGACTCATTAACAACCTGTGATACACAGATGACACCATCGTGCTTGCTGAAAGTGAAGATGACATGAAACACTTACTGACAACGTTTAAAGATGACAGTCTGTAATAAGGATTACTGCTCAACATAAAAAACAAAAATCTTCACAACTGGACCAATAAGCAGTATCACAACAAAAGGAGAAAAGATTGAGTTTGTCAAAACTTTCATATTACTTGGATCCATAATCAACACCCACAGAAGCAGCTTTCAAGAAATCAGACTTTGTGTTGTACTTGGAAAATATGCTGCAAAAGACCTCTTCAAAGTATTGAAGAGCTAAGATGTCACTTTGAAGAATAAAGAGCACCTAACCCAAGCCATGGTATTTTCAATTGCTTTGTATGCATGTGAAAGCTGGACAATGAATAACGAAGACTGAAGAAGAGTTGATGATTTTGCATTGTGGTGTTGGCAAAGAATATTGAAAATCCCATGAACTTCCTGAAGAATGAACAAATATATCCTGGAAGAAAAAAAAAGAAAAAGAAAACCTCACTGCTGTGTAGTTGATTCAACTCATAGAGATCCCTCCTTGGCTTTCCAAGGTAGTATCTCTATGGAAGTAGATTGGCTGATCTTCCTTCCAAGGAATGGCTAGTGGGCTTGAACCACCAGCCTTCTGGTTAGCAGTCAAATGCCTTAGGCACTCAATACTCCTTGGATGCAAGAATGGCCAGACTTTGTCTTACCTACTTTGGTCAGGTTGTCAGAAGGGACCATTTCCTTGATAAGGATATCATGCTTAGTAAAATGGAGGGTCAGCAACAAAGGGAAACATCCTCAACAGATGGATTGACACAGTGAGAGCAACTATACACTCAAGTATAACAAGGATTGTGAAGATTGCACACAACAGGGAAGTGCCTCATTCTGTTGTACATGGGTCGCTATGAGTCAGAGCTGACCTGACAGCATCTAGTAACACTTCAGAGTATAATTAAGATTCATGCAAAGTATCTAGAAGAAAGCTTAGCACATAGTAAATACTCAATAAAATGTAAATCAGTATTATTATAGTTGGTACATAATTATTTCTCAAGTTGAATATTCTATTTAGATGAGATTATTAAACAGACTAAGGCTGAGTTAAAAAACTTGTGCATTTTTTTGTCATATTGTTGTGGTTTGTGTGTTGTTGTGATTAGGAAACTTGTGTCACTAATATTTCAAATACTAGCAGGTTACCCCCCCAAAAAAAAGCAAAAACCAAACTCACTGACATCGTGTTGGTCCCAACTCATAGCAACTCCTCCTTTGGTTTCCCAGGTGGTATCTCTATAGAAGTAGATTGCCCAATCTTCTTTCTGAAGAGTGGCCCTCAAGCTGCACTGAAGGCAAGGACAAAAAACAAGGCTCCAGGAACTGATGGAATACCAGTTGAAATATTTCAACAAATAGATGCAACACTGGAACTGCTCATTCATTTATGCTATGGAATTTGGAAAATTGCTACCTGGTCAGCTGACTGGAACAGATTTGTATCTATGCCCATTCATAACAAAAGTGATCCAACAGAATGCAGAAAATGTCAAAAATATTTTTAAGAAAAAACAATCACTAACTTATATGGAAAGGGAAGAGCTCTCAGAAAGGCAAAGCACTACTGAAGAAGAACAACAAAGTAGGAGGTCTCATACTGCCAGATCTCAAAACCTACCATGTAGCCACAGTACTCAAAACTGCCTGGTATGGGTACAGTGACAGACACATAGACCAATGGAATAGAATTGAGAACCCAGAAATAGATCCATTGACCTATGGTCAGCTGATCTTTGACAAAGGGCCTAAATCCATTAAATGTGGAAGAGGATGTTTTCTTTAATAAATGGTGCTGGATATCCATTTGCAGAAAAATGAAATAAAATCTGTACCTCATACCATATAGGAAAAACTAACTCCAAATGGATCAGATGTCAAGTTGACAAGGGGTGGAATTGTGGTAGTTTCATTTGTGTGTCAACTTGGCTGGGCCTGGTTGAGTGGCTGGTGAGCTGGTGGTAGTTATTCCCTACGATGAGACTGGCAGTCAACTCCATGGCGGGATCTACCACAAGCAGCTGTGTAGCTGCCTTTGGGATGCGGTCTGCTTCCAGTATTTAAAGAGAAGCCTTGGGAATGGTCTCTAACCTATGGCACACTTGGACCCTGCATGTAGCCATGTCATTGTTCAGCAGTCTGCTATGCTCTGCCGACCTTGGGACATAAAATGGACTTAAGTTAATGGCCTGCCGTGTGGTTCGGTAACATTGTGACTGTGTCATTTTACTTGTCAACCTTGGGGCTTCTCAGCCCCAGCAGCCTGCAGCTGACTGAGTGAAGAAAAGCCTCCAGCTCCAGTGGGCCAGGAGCAGGAAGCAGAGCTGGACTCCAAGGTTGAGGGGCTTTTCACCCAGCCCCTAGAACCTGGCACCTTGAACTTGGACTTAAAGCTTCCAAATTGTAAGAATAAACTCCTGTTTGCTAAGGCCATCCCATTTGTGGTATTTTCTTGTCAGAGAGGCACTAGGTAACCACAAAAGTACTGCATTGTCAGTGAAGGCAAAAATGGGTATACAGATGCATAGATGGGTGGACAGGCTGAACTCTTAGGTATGTCTATAAAATGGGAAGTGCACCCAAGACCATGTATAGGGGTGGCAGACAATGATTCTACAAGTGTATTTGTATGTTCTGTAAGAAATCCCAGGTGTATAGTAGAGCTGACAAGAGACAAGTTTGTAGTCACTTCTTGGTCACAGCCAGCTACCCAAAGAAAGTGAGTAGTTGAACCTGTGGGCTCGGGACCATAGTTACAAGGGGACCTTAAGCTCAGTTGGTATAACATACTACACAAAACATTGTTCCACCTCCTACTTTGGCAAGTAGTGACTGGGATCTTAAAACATTACAAGTGGCCATCTAGATGCAACAATGGGTCTCTCCTCATCCAGAGCAAAGAAGAATGAAGAAAACCAAAGATTCATGGAAACAATGAGTCCTAGCGACTGGTACACCATGTGATCTGGGGCCTATATGACTATGAGAACAGAAGAATTAGATGGTGCCCAGCTACCACAGTCAACCACTCGGAGGGGGATCTATGTAGGAGATCCTGGATAGAGAGGGAAAATAATGTGGAACAAAACTCAAAATCATTTGGAAAAAAAAAGAAAAGGGGGACCAGGTTTTCTCATGTGATAGAGCCTGGTGGAACCACTTAGACTACGGCCCCTAGCTGACCTTCAGGTCTGGAATTGAACCCACACCTGTGGCTTCCAGACAAATAAAAAACAGGCACAGTAGTTGAACATTTACCTGAGGTAGATATAATCCTTGGAGAGAAAAATCATGGGAGAAAGAAGGGCACAGAGAGACGTCTTAGGAGCAGGAGTGCATGAAGGATGGACACAGGGAAGAGGTAACTATGGAGAGGAAGTGAGAGAGGAGCTGTTGCATTGGAGTAAATTGTAATCAATGTCATGAGATAAGGTGTATGTGAACTATTGTATGGAAAGTGAATTTGCTCTGTAAATTTTCACCCAAATCACAATTTAAATCAAAAAAAAAAAAGCCCATAGAGGAAAAACACACCATGTAATCACACAGGAACAGTAACAAAAAAAAAAAAAAAGGAAGAAAAAATGGTAATAATCACATTGTTTCCTCTAGAATTGTTGTGAGGATAAAAAAAAGTCATTAATATCTCATGCAGGTACTATTTTGCTGAAGATAACTCAAAACTCATTACAGCATTAGTACACTGATAGAAAACTGCTAGAATTCAAGTAAGATTAAGACGAGGATGTAGAGCAAAGCACATCAGATGGGTCTTGACTTAAAGCAGGGAATATCACAAAGATATTTACCTGTATTTTATTTATTCTGCAAAAGCATTCATCTGTGTGGATCCTAACAAATTGTTGATAACATTGCAAAGAATGGGAATTCTAGAACACTTAATTATGTTCAGGCAAAACCTATACATAGACCAAGAGACAGTCTTTCAAACAGAACTAAACCAAAACCAAACTCATTGCCTTTGAGTCAATTTTGACACATAGCGACCTCTCCTTGGGTTTCTGAGATGGTACCACGATGGAAGTAGATTGCCCAATCTTCCTTCCAAGGAGTGGTTTGGACTGCCAGTCTTCTGGTTAGCAGTCAAATGCCTGAGTCACTATATCACCAGAGCTCCTCAAACACAACTAGGGGATACTTCATGACATAAAATCAGGAAAGGTATTTGTAAAGCTTGCATTCTCTCTTCATACTCATTCAAGCGGGATGCTGAGCAAATAATATAAGAAC
>NW_006921751.1:274532-285845 GCF_000298275.1 Orycteropus afer afer
ATCAATGTAATAAGGATGGCTGGTGAAGTTGAGCCTCAGTAAAAAAGAGGAACACCTTCAATGAAATATATTGACTCAGTGGCTTCATCAATGGACTCAAACACAGCAACAATTGTAAGGATGATGTGGGACTGGGCAGTGTTTCATTCTGTTCTACATAGGGTCACTGTGAGTCACAAAAATCTCCATAGCACCTAACAACAACAAAGTCGAGTCATCTCCAGCTCATAGCCGTCATCTCCAGCTCATAGCAACCCTAAGCACAGCAGAAAGAAATACTGTTGGTCCTGTGCCAGCCTCATGATCCTTGCTATACCTGAGCCCATTGCTGTAGTCACTGTGTCAATCTATCTCGCTGAGGGCCTTCCACTTCTTAGTTGACCCTCCACTTTACCAAGCACGATATCCTCCAGGGAATTGTTCCTCCTAACAACATGACCAAAGGAGGTGAGACGAAATTTGGACATTCTTGCTTCCAAGGATCACTCTGGCTGCACTTCTCCCAGGACACATCTGTTAGTCCTTTTAGCACACCATGGTACTCTTAGCATTCTTCTCCAGCACCACAATTCAAAAGCATCAACTCTTCTTTGGTCTTCCTTATTCATTGTCCAGCTCTCATATGCATAAGAGGCAATTGAAAATACCATGGCTTGGGTTAGGTGCACCTTAATCTTCAAGGAAATTTTTTGCTTTTCAGCACTTGAAAGACGTCTTTTGCAGCAGATTTGCCCAATCCAATGTGTCATCTGATGTCTTGACTGCTGCTTCCATTGGTGTTGATTGAAGTAATATGAAATCCTTGACAACTTCAATCTTTTCTCCATCCCTCATGAAGCTGTTTATTGGATCAGTTGTGAGGATTTTTGTTTTCTTTATATTGCATACTGCATACTGCAGACTGTAGTCTTCAGTCTTCATCAGTAAGTGCTTCAAGTCATCCTCACTTTCAGCAACCAAAGTTGTGTCATCTGCATATCACAGGTTGTTAATGAGTTTTCCTTCAATCCCTATGCCAATTCTTCGTCATATAATCCAGCTTCTCAAATTATTTTCTCAGCATACAAATTGAGTAAGTGTGGTGAAAGGATAGAACCCTGACACACTCCTTTCCTACTTTTAAATCATGCAGTATCCTCTTATCCTGGTTGAATGACAGCCTCTTGACCTATGTACAGGTTCCTCATGAGTATAATCAAGTGTTCTGGAATTCCCATTCTTCTCAATGTTATCTGTAATTTTTTTTTTTTTTTTTATGATCCACACAATCAAATGATTTTGCATAGTCAATAAAACATAAGTAAAATTCTTTCTGGTATTCTTTGCTTTCAGCTAAGATACATATGATATCAACAATGATATCCCTCATTCTACATCCTCTTCTGAATCCAGCACGTATTTTGGGAAGCTCTCTGTCAACCATTTTTTAATTACCTTCAGTAAGATTTTACTTGCATGTGATATTAATTATGTTGTTTGATACTTTCCTAATTTGGGGGGATCACCTTTCTTTGGAATTGGTACAAATATAGATCTCTTCCAGGCAGTTGGCCAGGTAGCTGTCTTCCAAATATCTTGGAATAGCTGAGGGAGTGCACGGCATCCATTTGTTGAAACATCTCAGTGGATGTTTTGTCAATTCTTGGAGCCTAGTTCTTTGCCAATTCTTTCAGTTCAGCCTCAACTTCTTCCTTCAATACCATTGGTTCTTCATCATAAGCCACATCCTTAAATCTATCAATACTTTTTGGTAGAGTGACTCTGTGTAGTCCTTCAATATTTTTTTTTTTGAAGTTTCCTGCATCATTCAATATTTTGCCCATAGAATGCTTCAATATTGAAACTTGAGGCTTAAATTTTCCCTTCAGTTATTTCAGTTTGAGAGATACCAAGTACGTTCTTCACTTTTGGTTTTTTAACTCCAGATCTTTTCACATTTCTCAAGCTGGTCTTTGAAATCTTCTGTTCAGCTCTTTTGTCTTTTCATTTCCTCCATTTGCTTTAGCTACTCTATGCTCAAGTGCAAGTTTCAGAGTGTCTTCTGACATCAATTTTGCTCCGTTATTCCTTTCTTCTCCTTTCAATGACCTTTTGTTTTCTTCATGGATGTTGTTCTTCATGTCATCCCACAATTCCTCTGGTTTTCAGTCATTAGTGTTCCATGCATCAAATCTATTTTTTAGATGGTCTCTAAATTCAGAAGGAATATAATCAAGGTCATATTTTGGCTCTTGTTGACTTGTTTCAGTTGACTTCAACTTCAACATGAACTTGCATATGAGTAGTTCATGATCTGTTCCACAATCAACTCCTGGCCTTGTTTTGGCTGAAGATATTGAACTTCTCCATTACCTCTTGCCACAGATGTAGTCAGTCTGACTCCTGTGTATTTCATTCAGCAAAGGTCATGTATATAGCCATTGTTTATGTTGTTGAAAAAAGGTATTTGCAATGAATAAGTTGTTGGTCTTGCCAAATTCTATCATGCAATCTCCAGTGTTATTCCTATCATTAAGGCTGTATTTTCCAGCTACCAATGACTCATTTTTATTTCCAACTTCTGCATTCCAGTCACCAGTGATAATCAACACATCTTTATTGCACGTTCAGTCAATTTCAGACTGTAGAAGTTGGTAGAAATCTTCAGTTTCCTCATCTTTGGCTTCAGTGGTTGGTGCATACATTTGAATAATAGTTGTATTAACTGGTCTTCCTTATAGACTTATGGATATTATCCTATCACTGACAGCATTGTACTTCAGGACAGATCTTGAAACAGTTTTTGTGAAGATGAATGCCACACCATTTCTCTTCATTTTGTCATTCCCAGCATAGTAGATCATATGGTTGTCTGATTCAAAATGGCCAAATCCAGTCCATTTCAGCTCATGAATGCCTAGGATATCTATATTTATGCATTTCACTTCATTTTTACAACTTGCAGTTTTTCTAGATTTATACTTCCTACATTCCATGTTCTGATTATCAATGGATGTGTGTAGCTGTTTCTACTCATTTTGAGTCATGCCACATCATCCAATGGAGGTCCTGAAAGCTTTACTTCATCCATATCATTAAGATCATCTCTATTCTGAGGAGTCACCTCTTCTCCAGTCATATTTTGAGTGTCTTCCGACCTTGTGGGCTCATCTTCCAGCACCATATCGGACAATGTTTCAGGGCTATTCGTAAAGTTTTCCAGTAATATATCAAACAGTATTTCACTGCTTTTCAGAAGGTTTTCACTGGCCATTTCTTTGAGAAATGGATAACTTCTTCCTTCCTCTGAATCTATCTTAGTCTGGAAGTTCTGTTGAAATCTGTCAACCATGGCTAAACCTGCTGGCATTTTGCAACACCAGTGGCATAGCCTTCAGCTTCACAGAAACACATAAGCTACCACAGGACAACAAATTGACAGACAAGTTTGTCTCCCTTAGCTGTTCCTACCCACTGCTCACTTCAGTAACAACAATAATGCTGAATTAGTTTCTTGGTACCCGTGAATCACTTCAGTGCTATAACTTTTTTGTATCTATCATATAAAAGCTTCCTTACATTTATAAAGTATTATGACAACTTCTTTTAATTTCCCAGTATTGTATAGGCTATTGTTTTTTGTTTGTTTGTGTTTTTGTATCAAGATCTTTTCTTATGTATTCCTAGAAAACAGGACAACATTGGGTACATAGTACAGATGCTCACAAAGATTGTGTTGCTGATAGATAAAGATGAGTGAATTAAAGAATGAGTGAATGAATGAATAATTATGCAAATTTTTGGCTTCACAGTGCTCTAGCTATTCATTACAATACAGAAATCACCCATTTTCTTTCTTTCTTTCTTTTTTTTTTTTTGCTATGGTGCATACAGTAGGAAATTTTTATTGTTAGTTTTTTGTCAAGTTGATTCCAACTCATTGCAACCCCATGTGATTAGGTGGAAATAGTTTTCCACAAAGTATAGATTTGAAGTAAAGAGATTTTTTTTGGTTCCAGGTTTATTTCTGAACACCAAAAATTTAAATATACATATATGTGTATCTCTCAGTATCTTTGAAACATTAGCCCATAAATATATTGGAGGCTTTATAATTTTATCACAAAAATTATAAAGAGAAACTCAAATTTCAGAATTTTAAGCATGAAAACTGAATTGACTAATTTAAGTCAATAAAACAAAACAGTTCTACAAATAATATTTTGTAAAGAAGTAAAGAGGTTGTTTGTTTTTTGTTTTCTGGTTTTTTTTTTTTTTTTCTTTTTAACCTTCATTAACTGGCATTAGAAATTCCTACTCAAAATTAGATATGCTGTTATGAAGATAAACTTCATAGATAAATAACTTTGTGTCATTCAGGATATCTTGTATTAATTAACCTTTAACCTTTGATATAATATACCTAAACATTTGGTCCGTTGGGATTCAATTACAAATTCAGAGCACTCTTTTTCATAAGAAAATTATACAATGTTCATCAGTATTTGTAGAAATTCCAAGAGTGAACTTTGAATAGTACTTTTCCTCAATTCTTCACCACAGCATTTATTGTTAAACATTTAAAGATGCATATTTGCATTTAAGTCAACCATGAACCTACTGTCACTTTATAAAATAATCATTTTTGATTTCTTTGAAGCGGCATAGTTTTTTAAATGTTGATGTATTTTGAGGTACAGAAAATGTCAAATGCTTTCAAAACTCTAAGTAGATTCATGTTCAACATAAACTTTCAGAATTTCAGTCTCTAAGTGAAGCAGAACAATGGAGACTTGATCCATTTCTCTACCCTCTGTCATTTCCTTCTCAGCACCTGACACTTTGACATATTTTTTCTCTGATCATAGAATTTACATATTATTTCTTAATCATTCTTTTTCATACTAAATAAAAGGTATACAATGTAAATCTAAAGAAAATGAAAGCTTGTTTCAATTTTATTCAAATTCTTATTATTGTTGTCATTGTTTCCTTTTTAAAGTTGATTAAAATAAATATGAAGTCTTACGGCACATTTTAAAATCTGACTTGAACAATAGGAAGACCTCTTGCATTTTTCCACAGCAAATTACAAAATCTAAGGATTTGTTTATTCAAGTGATAATATAATTTCAAAAAAATAAGCCAAACTCACTGCAATCAAGTCGAATCTAACTCATACTGACCCCTCCATGGGTTTCGAAGGCGGTATCACTACGGAAGTAGACTGCCCAGCCTGAGGAATGGCTGGTGAGTTTGAACCATTAGCAGCCTTCTGGTTAGCAGTGAAATGCCTTAGGCTCTATTTAGGTACAGTAAATTAAGGAATGTGTTCTTTTTCCAGGTTTTTGTGAGCGCTTTTCCTTTGTATTTTGGGAGCAAAATACATCAAATTTTAAAGTTTGACTTTTCTGTTTTAAATTTACTTTCAGTTTCATTCCTGTAGCAAAATGAGGTTATGCCCTGTGCTTTCATTTGTTACTAGTTTTTGAAGCTGGTATAATTTTTACATTCTCCATGAAAATAACCAGTGTTCTTAAAAATTACATTGGGTAAACCTAAAATAAGTGAAATCTTTCATCCTAATTCAGCAATTACTACATCATTTAACTTATCTTCATTTTTATTTTAATTTTGGGTATTGGCTTGCTTGGCCACTCTTCCTTAATACATTTACATTAATTAAAAAAGATTAACATATATTATTTAACTATTGTATTCTTTGAATTCTAAGAAATATTATTTAAATCATTAATTAATATTCTTGACTTAAATATTTCCTTCTCAATACCACTATAAATCTTTTACATTAAAAAGCACACTTTTAAAAAACTGCATAAAGTTATATTCATTTATTCCAAGTTCCTAAGTTCTGATGAGTGTCCTCACTAAAAATAGTGTACCATTTTTGATGTTCATTTTAAAGCTGATGGATCCCAGGATCTGCACACGAAAATGTAAAATAATTTACAATATGAAGAGAAAGAACAGAGTCTCCTGCAGAGATTAAGTATTTTCAATACCAGGACTAGTATGTCTTGTCTGAGCTTGGAACAATAAATACTTCCAATCTAGCATGACATTTTGATGACAGTCTAAGATCTTTCTTTGCAAGTTAAAATATGGGGAAGAAGTTTCCTTGAAATTTCCCCAAACTACCAGATATACAACAATTCGCAGTTGTATCTTGTTTGCAAGGCAGAATTGGAATCTGTTAGAATAAGAAAGCACTTAGTTATACACCAGTGACCAGAGAATTTCACAAATGTGGAATCATCCACTATGCTCTTCAAACCAAATCTTGCAAAACTGTTATCTAACATTCAGGCAGTGAGGCTTTCTAACCTTTAAATGAAGAATGATTCTGAATAGTAAATGTGTCATTTCAATATTATTTTTGTCTAGTTTTTGATAAACATAATTTAAAAGATTATGACTACAATTGGCTTATTGATTCTATTTTGACTGACAGCTGGTAAAATTTCCAGACTCTGAACACATATGCACATTTTATTTGTTATGTGATTTTTTTATCAGTATATTAAGAACATATAACTTTCAGCATTATAGTAGCTGTCATCAGAGATATTTGAATAATATTAAGATTTTTTTAAATAAAATTGATCTTAATAAAATCAATACTAAAATATTGTCTTTCCTATTTACTAATGTTTATTGAAATTATACATAATGATGCTAGGTTAGTTAAGGAAATACATTTTGTCATAGCACATACACAAAATACAAGCTAAATAAAAAGAATATAAATTTAATGAAGGCAAATTTCACATAGGAAATATCTATGTTCAAAAATGTGTACTGTGAGGTACTGAGAATATTTCTGTATTATTATAAATTAAAATGCATTCATTAAAAAATATTACAAAAATTTTTGTCAGGAATGACTAGAATGTAGTCTGAGATAATCCAATGGGTGTGATTTGGTTGAGTCTTATTTTTGTTTCTAGTTATAAATCAAATTAAAATGGACAGACATGGATTATACCAGATTAATGGACTGAATAATAAACACTTAAAATCTTGATTTTTCTTTATTTCAAAAATAAGAAAAATACTCAACAACAAAAAGACAAACTATTCAATCAAAAAAAAAATGGACAAAGGACATAAACAGACGCTTCACCAAAGAGGACATTCAGGCCAAAAGCTTGTGAGTGACCACCTAAGATACAAATATTTGTCTTCTCCTATCTAGAACAAAGGAGGGTGAAGAAATCCAGAATCCAGAACTAGATGATAACTGGCTACCATTACCAACTGTTCTGACCAGAAATACAATAGAAGGTCCCAGTTAGAATGGGAGAAAAATGTAGAGCAAAATTAAAATTTATTAAAAAAAAAATGCTGGACTGATAGAGACTAAAGGAACCCCCAAGACACAAATAAACATTAACACCCTTGAGGAATGTAAACCTTTAAACATTCAACTATATGAGACCAAATAAGCAACATTTACCCAAAAGCAAAGAAGACAAAGCAAGAAGGAGCAGGGAAACTAGATAGATAAAAACAAGAAAAAAGGGGTGGAAATAGAGAGAGTGCTGACACATTTCAGGGATTGAAACCAATGTCATAAAACAATTTGTGTATGGACTGCCGAATGGGAATTTTATTTGCTGTGTAATTTTCACCTAAAACACAATAAATTATTCCAAAAATTAAGAAGAATCCATAATTAAATCCATAATTAAACACTATTTTCTTTAAAATATTGTGATTCAAGTGTTACTACATTTTTATGACCATGAAAATGATATATAAAATTCAACTTGTGCATTTGACTGCTAATCAGAAGGCTGGTGGTTCTAATCCACCAGCCACTCCTAGAGAGGATGGTTGGGCAATCTACCTCCGTAGTGATACTGCCTTGGAGTAGGGCTAGCTATAAGATGGATCTGACTCCCTGGCAGTGGGTTTGTTTTTTATTCTTTTTGTATTTTTTTTTGACTTTCATTATATTCCTGGATATGAAAATAATATTTATATATGAGATCATGAATGTCATTCAATATCAAACAAGACTTTTTTCCTTAATCAATATCTCTACTTCTATGTATACAACAGTAGAGCTATCCATTACAAACCCTCCACCACTCTGATGTCATTCTCCTACCAGTAATGCCTTATTACTCCCTTGTAACCTGATGCATCATTAAACATATGGTTGTATTTCTCTTTTCAAACTCAAAAACTCATTGCCATTGAGTTGATTCTAAGTCATAGTGAGCCCCACTGGATTTCCAAGGCTGTACATCTTTACAGAAACAGAGTGTCACATCTTTCATCCATGGAGCAGCTGGTGGGTTTGAACCACTAACCTTTGGGTTAACAGCTGAATGCCTTAACCACTACAACACCAGAGCATTTCTCTTATCCACCCATTATCTCATTCATTGAATAAAGCTATTTTTCAAGTATCTACTGTTTTTTTTTTTTTTTTTTTTGTTGTTGTTAGGTGCTGTTGAGTCATCTCTGAATCATAGCTACATTATGTACAACAGAACAAAACACTGCCTGATCCTATGCCAACCACACAATCCCTGCTATACCTGACCCATCATTGCACCCACTGTGTCAATCCATCTCATTGAGGGCCTTCCCCTCTTTCATCAACCCTCCACCTTACCAAACATGACATCCTTCTCCAGGGAATGGTCCCTTCCAACCATATGACCAAAGTACATGAGACAAAGTCTGTAGATTCTTGCTTCCAAGGAGCATTCTGGGTGCACTTCTCCCAGGATAGATTTGTTAGTTCTTTTAGCAGTCCATGGTACTTTCAGTATTATTTGCTATCACCACAACTCAAAAGCATCAACTCTTTTTCAGTCTTACTTATTCATTGTTTAGCTCTCACATGCATATGAGGTGACTGAAAATACCTTGGCTTGGGTTAGGTGCACCTTAGTCTTCAAGGAGACGTCTCTGTTCTTCATCACTGGAAAGAGGTCTTTTGCAGCAGATTTGCCCAAAGCAATGCATTGCAATATAATAAATTCAAAAAAATCTCTGAAACTTTTCTTACTGAGCTTGGCTAGTCATTTATGATGGTAAACACATTTTCATATCTTACCTGTAAAACTAGATTCCAAACACTGCAGTCAAAGGGACTGTATACATAGCTGGAGCTCAATAAATATTTGTGGATTGTTCTCTACTCAGATATCCTTTCCCCCAGATATCCATTTTGCTTTATGTTTCACTTTATTATGATCTCTCACTTTACTCAGATGACTGCTAAAGTATCACTTTATCAAAAGAGGCTTTCAAAACATTATCTAAAACAGTACTTCTAACCCTATTGCCCTATATTCCCTACTTTGTTTTATTTTACTTCCCACAGTGTATCAACTACTTGACTTATAGCTATTGTTTAAGTTCCCCCCCAACCCTGGGATCATGTAAATTCCATTCGAACAAGAACTTTGTAAAATTTTGCTTTATTCCCTGTGTCTCATGATGTTAGATGCTTAATTAATATCTATGGAATGAATGAAAGAGTAGTTTATTAAATTACAGCTAAAGGTATAATTATATTTATATTTTATTTGGAATAAAAATTACAAAAAAATGTTATTTTAATGTGATAGGGTATATTATTTCTCTTAGATATAAGTTTGTGAAATAAAATGTAGAAAATTATTTTAATGTTTGAAACTAAATTTTCAAATGCAACTAAATCAGGCATATGTTGATTGGATCTTGAATATATGAACTGCCTAACTAGAACACTGACAACTTTCTATCCTGAGGATAATATGTATATTGTTAAATGCCAGGAGCAAATTTAACTCCAACACTTGGGATACAGAAAGTCTAAACTATGTTCACATGCCATTTTTGCAGTATACTTTGGAAAAAATAACTTGGTTTAAATCTACAGTTCATAATAATTCTCATGTAAGTTATCTTCTTATATTAATGTTTCTGTAATTATTCTCCCCTTTTCTCTCAAACATACATGGGCTGATGGCATACAATGCATTTTCACAAATATATGACAGCTTTAAATACATGACACTTTTTGAGCAGTAATTTATTTTTTAGAGTCGGTTAAGCTGTAAAAAAATGATTCTTAAATCTGAATACATTTTTTATCAAGATTCACATTAAATATTTTGTTTTAATATATCTGTAATTGTTTGTGTAATGTTTATCAAATATAAAAAAAAATGGGCAATGGAGCTTTTCTTTATTTGGTGAATTTAGAATCCATTTTAGAACCAACCAAGCATTTCTATTTCTATTATCAGAATTATCTGAATTTGGGTAGAACATATTTATATATTTTATGTCATCATAAAATAAGATGGATTAGATATGAAAATTATTAAAAAGAATTCTAAACTTATGAATGAAGATAAAAAACATATTCAGATTTAGGAAATCACTGTAAAAAAATTATTCAATTGATACAAATTATTCATTTATTCTAAAATGGATTGTAAATTCACCAAAGAAAAAAAAGCTCCATTAGCCATTTCTTAAAATTTGGTAAAGATTACCCAAATGATTACAGATATATTAAAGCAAAATATTTAATGTAAATCTTGTCCATCTACTGATTTCAATTTTCTTCTCTTGTTCTTGTTGTTGTTAGGTGCCCTCGAGTTGTTTCCGACTCATAGCGACCCCATGCACAGCAGAACAAAACACTGCCTGATACCGCACCAGCTCCATGATCCCTGCTATACCTGAGCCCATCATCGCAGCCACCGTGTCAATGCATCTCATTGAAGGCCTCCCCCTCTTTCGTTGACCCTCCACCCTTCCAAGCATGACATCCTTCTCCAAGGAATGGTCCCTTCTGACAACATGACAGAAATAGGTGAGAGAAGTCTGGGCATTCTTGCTTCCAAGGAGCATTTCGGGTGCACTTCCTCCAGGACAGACATGTTAGTTCTTTTAGCAGTCCATGGTACTTTCAGCATTCTTCGCCAGCACCACAACTCAAAAGCATGAACTCTTTTTCAGTCTTCCTTATTCTTTGTCCAGCTCTCACAGCATACGAGGCAATTGGAAATATCATGGCTTCTGTCAGGCACACCTTAGTCCTCAAGGAGACATCCATGCTCCTCAGCACTTCAAACAGTTCCTTTGTGGTTGACTTTCCCACTGCTACACATCATCTAATGTCCTGAGTGCTGCTTCCATTGGCATTGATTATAGAACCAAGCAACATGAATTCTTTGACAACCTCAATCTTCTCTCCATTTATTGTGATGCTACTCATTGGTCCAGTTGTGAGGATTTTTGTTTTCTTTATATTGAGACTTAATCCATACTGCAGACTGTGTTCTTCAACCCTCATCA
>NW_006921751.1:292790-298303 GCF_000298275.1 Orycteropus afer afer
AAGTAGCCACATGCCCTGGAGAGAACAATCATGGGAGAAGGAAGGGCTGCTTATGCACAGGGAGACAGCTCAGGGGGCAGGCTAGTATAGAGGAATGGTCACTGGGAAGAGGTAACTATGGGGAGGAAGAAGGAGGTGAGCTGTTGCATTGGGGTAAACTGTGGTCAATGACATGAGACAAAGTAGGGAAAGTGAATTTGCTCTGTAAATCTTCACGCAAATCACAATTTAAAAAAAAAAAAAAACTGGACAATGAATAAGGAAGATTGAAGAAGAGTTGATGCTTTTGAGTTGTGAGGTGAAGAATACTGAAGGTATCATGGACTGCCAAAAGAACAAATGGTCCTGGAAATACAACTGGCACTCTTAGAAGTGAGAATGTCCAGACTTTGTCTGACCTACTTTGGTCATGTTGTCAGAAGGGACCATTCCCTGGAGAAGGATATCATGCTTGGTAAAGTGAAGGGTTAACAAAAAAGGACAAGGCCCTCAGCCAAATGGATTGACACAGTGGCTGCAATGGTGGGCTCAGGTATAGCAAAGATTTTGAGGCTGGCACAGGACCAGGCAGTGTTTCATTCTGTTGTACATAGGCTTGCTATGGGTCGGAGCCTACTGGACAGCACCTAACAATTAGAACAAGGAGCTGCTGATTTGTTTATTTCTTCATAATACAAATTCCTTTCTTTCATTTTTGTAGCAAACTCACGATTTAAGTGTTAAAATCTTCTCTGTACTTGTGTGTATTTGTATGTGTGTTTGTTTAGGAAACATCTTCTAGTTAAGAGAGTTGTTCTTCTGGTTAGCAGTCAAATGCCTTAGTCACTATGCCACCAGAGCTCCTTCTTTTGGCTGAGAACTATGAAAATACATTACTGTCCCAGTGTTCCTCCTCCTCTTGTAGGCAATAATAAACTTTATGGTGATTCTTGATTCGCTATTTTGTTATTCTACATCCAACCTGGTTTCTGTCTAGAAGATTTTTTAATATTATTTTTTATAATTGTTGTTAGGTGCCATTAAGTCATCTCTGGCTCATAGTAACCCTATGTACAATAGGACAAAACACTGCCAGGTCCTGTGCCAGCCTCATGATCCCTGCTATACCTGAGCCCATTGTCACAGCCACTGTGTCAATCCATCTTGTTGAGGGTCGTCTCCTTTTTTGTTGACCCTCCCCCTTACCAAGCATGATATTCTTCTCCTGGGAATGGTTCCTTCTGACAACATGACCAAAGTAGGTGAGACGAAGTTTGATCATTCTTGCTTCCAAGGATGATTCCGGTTGCACTTCTTCCAGGACAGATTTGTTAGTTCCTTAAGCAGTCCATGATACCTTCAGTATTCTTCACCAACAACACAACTCAAAGCATCAATTCTTCTTTGGTCTTTGTTATTCATTGTCCATCTCTCAGCTGTGTAAGAGGAGACTGAGAATATCATAGCTTGGGTAGGCAGAGCTTAGTCTTCAAGGAGACATCCTTGCTCTTCAACAATTGAACAAAGTCTTTTGTAGCAGATTTGCCCAATGCAATACATTTATGTCTTTAATGCTGATTCCATTGAAGTTGATTGTACAACCAAGTAATATGAAGTCTTTGCATCTTCAATCTTTTTTCCATTTATTGTGATGCTGTTTATTGGTCCAGTTGTGAGGATTTTTGTTTTCTTTATATTGAGGTGTAATCCATATGGCAGACTATAGTCTTCAATCATTTATAATTAGAACCCTCAAATAAGAAGAAAAGTCTTTCTGTGGTTGTTTTCCTAAAAAAATACTTGTAAATATTTTTTCAGCCCCAAAAATAAAATGAATCAAGTGTTATATAATTATATTTATATTACATCTTAAGGCTTCTTAGAAAATTATATAGAGTTTATTCAGCATGTTTATATATATATATATATATATATATATATATATGGTAGGTCTGAGGTTGTTCCATACTAGTTCAGTCTACAGTGTTTCCAGAACAGTCTATGTATCTTGTTATTTCTACTTAATTCCATTCTCACTTCAATAATGGTTTCTTCATGTTTTGTCAACATTGTGAGAAATGAGCATCACCAAGCTCCCAAGCTTGCCTTGATTCAAGAGAATAGCCAGTTTGAGGCAGGACTCTCTTAAAACGCAAAATGAATATAAGTAAAATTTAATTTACTTGAGTTGCATACTCCTGCTTATCCATCTGATATCTTTTTTTAACTGTGGAAATGATGGATCTGGGTAGCTATAGTAGCTGAAACATTAGAGGCCAGAGGCCACCAGACAAAATAGGTGTGCCTGCTACCATTGAGATTCCTTATGGCTCCATCTTAGTCACTTCACAGTAAATAATCATAACAGTTTGCTTACTGTATTGCTGCTAAACAAATTTAACAAGTTTTTTAAAAGATAAATCTGATTATGACATCTCTAACCTTAAAGAAAAAAATTGTATTTTCTATTGTCTTAAAAATGAAATCCAAAATCCTTTCCAAAACAAACAAGATTCTTTCTAATCTGGACCATGCCTCGCTCTTTCTTTCTACATTCATATTTCACTCCTTCCTTACTTTAGTGATAATTAAGCACTTGAATTTTTTTTAAAGAAACTCCTTCATAATTTATTTTACATTGGAATGTGTTCCCTCTCATTTTTTACTATGCTCACTTCCAATCTTTTTTTAGTTTTAGCACAAAATCATATATGAACATTTCCTATAGGTATAATTTTCATCAGAGATACATTCTGTATGTTCCTATCACATAACTGGTATTTATTACCCTGTATTATGATCATTAAAAGGAGCTCTGATGGTGCAGTACCTAAGGCATTGACTGCTAATCAGAAAGTTGGTGGTTTAAGCCCACCAGCCACTCCACAAAAGGAAGACCAGGCACTCTACTTCTGTAAAGATTTACTGCCTCAGAACCCCAATTGGGGTTGATATGAGTCAGAATCAACTCGATGGCATTGAGTTTGGGTTTTGTTTTTTTTATTATGATCATTGGAGTCCCTTAGTTCTGGAAACAGATAAGATCTCTACTACTCACACAAAGTTTGACACTTTGAACCCACCCAGAGGCACATTGGAAGACAGGCCTGACAGTATGCATTTGAAGGTTATAACCTTGAAACCCCTATGAAGTAATTCTATGCTGCACATATGTAGTGGGCATTGGTTAGAACTGACTTCATGTCAGCTAACAATAACAGTATGATCATTGGTTCCTTTCCCTGTAGTAATAGTATAAAATCTCCTATAAATACTGGAAAGGTCAACAAATGTTTCTTGAATGAATTTATAAACATAAATGAGATTCATCCCTATGTATGTCTTTAAGTAGAGTTTCTAGGTAAGATAGAACAGGTGCACATGGTTCTTATTAAACCCAATATTTGTTTTATTGCAAGAATAGGTTCAAACCCTTTTCAATTATATAAAAGCTACATGTGCAGCAAGTGAAGATGATTGTGATGAAGAATTTGGTGTGAGTATGGTTAGTTTATTAGTTTCAAAATGAATGCAAATTTACCTGACATAAAGGACAAATATGAGTTGCTCATATGTCATAATTTTGTAAGTCAGGGACTGTCTGTGCATAATTACCTGGAATAAATTTACTGAAATTGGATAATTGTGCCCAAAGATAAAAATATGTTTTTCTTACATTGCTTAGATAAAGAAGGTATCAATTTATAAGGATCCCTTTAGTAATGCTACAATTTGTAATGTTCTTTCCATTTAAAAGATAAAATATGAAACATTAAGGCAGCTCTTCCTTAAACTTGATTGCCTAATATAAAAAAAATAATATTGCAGTATATTACACTACATGGTTATTATAAATTTGCTTTTTCATATATCTAAATATAGTCTATTGATGCTTATATTTAACATCTGTTATACATTTTATCCAGTGAGAGACAAGATAAAATGAAAACAGGTGATTTTGGTTGTGGTCCTTCTTTCTGGTTGGGTTGCTGGATAAGTGCCTGGCATGTGACTCTTTTGAAGGCTCAGGTGCAACAACACAGCTGCATCATTGCATACTTCATGATCCTTAATAAAGCAAGAACACACTACAGAAGTCCTGGTTTCTAAGAGGCTGAGGTCAATGACAATAGCACCAACAGAGCTAAGCAGTCATCCACCTACACCTGTACCCACTAAGAGGTCTTCCAACCTTCCATGAATTGAGACAGCTCATTAACTATTTGTAGAATGAAAAGTGATTGGAAGTATTTAAGATATTTAAGTACACAGTCAACAATATATATAATAATCTAGGAATGATAGAAAGCTTGCTTCTAATTTTAATTTCAAAGTAACTCCTCTCAGCTTGGGCTTGTTTTGTTCTTCTTGTTCATGTTTTTGAATTCTCCTGATAGTACATTTTTATGTTGCCAACCCATTCTTACTGATTATTTTTCTACATTTTGTAGTATCAAATTCTTTATGATTATTTGCAAGCAGTTCCATTGCTCTTTGAGTGCTTATTTAAATATCATTGTAATTATAAATATATATTTAATTCAATATCAAAAAAAACAAACCCACTACTGTTGAGTTTATTTCAACTCTAGCTATCTGACAGGACAAAGGAGAAGTGCCTCATAGAGTTTCCAAGGCTGTAAATCTTTACAGAAGTAGATAGCCACATCTTTTTCCTACAGAGAAGGTGATGAGCTTTAACTGCTAAATATTCAGATAGCATCCAAGCACTTTAACCACTATGCCACTAGGTATCCATATACTTTATAAAATACATAATATATAATTATTTCCCTAGAGCTGACATATTTACAAATTTGTTTTTTGGTAGTTCAAACCCACCTGCCACTCCTCGGAAAGAAGACAGGGCAATCTACTTCCGTAGTGGTACTGCCTCGGAAACCCAAGGAGGGATCGCTATGAGTCGGGTCCGATTCAACGGCACATAGCAACAACAACAACGTCTGCTGAATGTTCTGTCTTATGTGTACAATTTCTTGGTGTTCTCATCTACCAGGTGGATGTAATGAATTTCGCTGGTGCTAAGGCAATGGGAGGGAAATTTAAACCACCATCTCTTAGTAAAATGAGTTGCTTCCAGATTTACTCAAAGTTGAAAATATATCTCCCAGAGGATAAGAAGATGAATAACATGATGCCTACACATTCATTATAATACATTAAGTATTATTTTTATCTATTGCAGCTCAGAAGCATAATTTTTTAATCATTGCAAATGTGTGTGTTTATATTTATATGTATGCATGCTGTTGTTGTTATGTACCGTCGAGTCGGACCCGACTCATAGCGACTCCTCCTTGGGTTTTCGAGGTCGTATCACTATGGAAGTAGATTGCCCAACCTTCCTCCCGAGGAGTGGCTGATGGGTTTGAACTGCCAGCCTTCTAGTTAGCAGTCAAGAGCCTTAGCCACTACGCTACCAAAGTTCCACATGTATGCATAGGTACACTAAAACATTTTAGTACAAAGGATAATCTATGTGTTCCATAATGCACATCTTAGGAGGAAACATA
>NW_006921751.1:298955-304170 GCF_000298275.1 Orycteropus afer afer
AGCCACTCCTCGGAAGGAAGATGGGGCAATCTACTTCCATAGTGATACTGCCTCGGAAACCCAAGGAGGGGTCATTATGAGTCGGGTCTGACTTAAGGGCACATAACAACAACAGTATAAATAACCCACCCCCTGCCAAGTCATTTCCAACTCATAATGACACTTTAGGGCAGAATTGTACTGCTCAGAAGGTTTTGCAGGACTATAAATTTTATGGAAGTAGAATGCCTCAATGTTCTCCTGCTGAGGAACTGGTGGGTTTGAGCAGTAAAGTTTTTGGTTTGCCACTGAATGCTTTAACCACTGCACCATCAGAACTTCTAGTATGAATAAGTGTAGAGAAATTTCAAGCCAGTTTTCATGAGTAATGTTCTCACCATATGCATAATAGGCACTTCATTGATAATGAAGTTTCCTGTGCAATCTATTAAGTCTTTATATATTATACAAGACTCTGTAATGAAGCATCTAAGTATATACTTGTTGTAAGCAAGGTCTAGATAAATGTCTTTTATGTTATAATTGCTCTAGTTTTATATCATAATTATTAATGATTTCATAAGCCCCCAATTCTTTCTCCCACCTGAATGGAGAAATGGGTAATTTTTCAAGGCCATAAAAATGTAATGTTGAGTTATAACTCCACCCATTATCTTAAAATGGAAATTCTCCTTGGGGTGAAATCACTCGGCCTATGATACTTTTTTTTTTTTTAAACTATTATAGGCTGCATTATGTCCTGGCAAATTACTGAGTTTCCTTATTTATGCATATTATCCTAAGGCATTTGATCGCTAACCAGAAGGTTGGTGGTTCAAACCCACCAGTCACTCCTAGGAAGGAAGGTTGAGCAATCTACTTCCGTAGTGATACCGCCTTGGAAACCCAAGGAAGGGTCACTATGAGTCGGGTCCAATGCGAAGGCACATAACAACAACATCCTATTTATGTTTTTTTTTTTTTTTTTTTCCTTTTTCTTTCTAAGTATTAACTAGCTGTGTCTTCTGTTTCTTGTTCTGGATTTAATGTATTTTCTATAATAGGTGTACCCACATAAACAGCATGCACATACACTTAGTGGACAGAAATTGAAAAATTATATAAAAAGATTCTAACACAGCATGCCTATGAATAGACCATGAATGTCTCATGACATTTCCAGAAGTGAATTTCTCCCTCTTCACTCTCATTAAATAGCCTGAAAATGATACTTTTGATCACAATTGTGTAATATAGTTATAAGCCATGGTCAAGAAAATGGATCAATTTCTGGCAAGATGGATGAATAGACAGAAAAGCTACACAGATCCTTGACAACAAAGCAGTGGGAAACCAGTTGAAACTAACAGGGAACACAATCCTGGAATGAGGAGCTTTGAAGGTAAGGATAAAAAAAAAAAAATGGATTAAATAAAATAGGTAGAAGAATCTGAATTAAAAACAGTGAATAAGGAGACAAATGGAGCTGCAGACTGCTGGCTGTCCTGAGGACAGGCATTTTTTAATGTTTCCTGGTAGCAGCCTAAGAATTGGCTCTGCTTACTAAAGATGGTATGGACAAGGACTGCATTGGTGCCTGACAAACCAGAAAGGAAATCAACAAAGAAGGAGATAAACAGAGCTGTAGACTGCCAGCCATAGTTCTGAGGGCATAGCCATTTTGAATATTCACAAGTGGCAAGTGCTACAATATTGGATAGATGCAAGTAGTGTTCTTACCTGCAAAGGTGGCATAGAAGTGGGCTCCACTTGTCCATCTGGACAGTGCAGATGATTTCACTGGAAGCTGACAACTGGAAAAATATTAAACATAAATAAAATACCACCACAATGTCTTAGAGACAACAGACCATCATAGTTCACATGGGAACAAAAAAAAAAAAAAAAAAAAACAAGATAAAGTAATAGAAACAAGGTACCAGGATACAAATCCAGAAAACATCCCTGAGGGAGAAGCTGCATTGGAAATTCTTGGTAAGGATTTCAAAGAATTATATTTGGATCCCTTCAATGGATTGAGAGACTGATCAAGGAAGACACTGACAAAATTAAGAAAAACAAGACAAAATTCTAGAACAATTTAGGAAAACAATATAAAAACCAATTGACAGTATAAACAAAAAAAAAAAATAGAAATGATACTAAAACAACAAATAGAAATCAAGAAGATTACTACTAAGATTTCAGGAATAGATAACATATTGAATGGGCAAAGGAGTAGAATTGAATCAATGGAAGATAGAATTAATTAGTTGGAAGACAAATACCTCAATACTGCTTTTGTTTAGGGATCAATCAGACAAAAGATAAATACAAAATGTAGAGGAGTTCCAGTATGATGGCGGAATAGACAGAAAGACTGTACAGACCCTCTTCAACAAATAAAAGAGGAACAATTTAACACCGATAGAGAAGATAGTCATGGACCCCTGAGCTTTGAAGGGAAGGATATAGAAGTGGACTAAACTCCAACTAGCAAAAGAATTTTCATGAAAATACCGAAAAAGGAGACATATGGAGCTGTGATCAAATAGTGATCCTGACTGCACAGACAGCTTGGATATTGCTGTGTGGTGGTAGGACCTAAGAATTTAACCTAAAAATCAGCCCTGCTATCCAGGGACTGCATGGAGGACTGCTCTGGTGGCTGGGGAATAACAGGGGGAGCAGAGAAGTGGAAGGCAGGTTGAGCTGTGAACCTTTGCCTTTCTGGAGGGCACAGACACTTTGAATGTTTACAAGCCACTTGACCATTTTGGATATTTAATGTGACAGTGTTCTCCCAGGTTCCAGGGACTTAAGAATAGGCTCCATTTTCCAGGAACCACAAAGACTTCCTGGACTCACAGACTACTAGAAAGATGTGACATTCTCCTTGTTACTCTTGTACCCCACACCCTCTTGGTGAATGGAACTGCAGCCATGCCTCACTCCCACCCACCTTCCAGGCTGACAGGAATTCCATTCCAGTCTGTGGGCTCTCATGGAGCCTGGGTTCCCTGCCCTGCCCTTTCCAGATTTTTTTTTTCTTTTTTCCTTTTTGTAGTTTGTTTATTTTGTCTGTTTTAAGACTACTACTATTATTATTACTTTTGTAGTCCTATTATCATTTCTTCCCTTCCAGGTTCTAGTTTTCAGCTTTTTTTTCTTTTCCCTTGTTCTTGGTTACTTTTTATTTTTCCTTGTGGGTAAACCTGTTCCTTGTTTTTCTTTTTGTGTTTTTCCCATTTTTTTTTATTAAATATTCTTTCTCTCTACTTTTTTCTCTTATTGTCCTCTCCCCAGATACTGTGTTGTTTTTTGTTTTTGTTTTTGTTTTCCCTTTTCTCTTTTTTCATTACTATTCCTGTGTGATTACACGGTGTGCTTTTCGTCCATTTGCTTTTACTTTTTAGATGAGTATTCAATTGTTATTTTTGTCTAACTGAGTGGGATACAACAAAAGTCCCCATACAACATAACTACACCTACACCTGCTGCAGCTTCACGATAAACAACCACCAAGCAAAGCCTGATTCACCCTTAGCTGCTCTTGACAAACAGTTAACAGAGATCTAAATACAACAATGTCATAATGTCTCAGAGACAACAGATAATCACTGTCCACACAAAGAAGCAAGATAAAGCGATAGAAACAAGGGAGCAGGATACAGACCCAGAACACATCCATGAAGAAGAAACAGCATTGAAACTCCCTGATAAGGAATTCAAAAGAATTATATTGAGATATCTTCAAAGAATTGAGAGATAGATCAAGGAAAACACAGATAAATCCCTAGAAGAATTTTGGAAGAAAATACAAGAACAAAATGACAAAATAGATAAAAAATTAGAAATGATTCAAAATCTACAGATAGAAATCCAGAAGATTAACACTAAATTGTCAGAAATAAATAACACATTGAAAGGGAAAAGGAGTAGAATTGATATAGTGGAAGACAGAATTAATGAGACCAAAGACTAATACCTGAATACTTCTTTGAAAAGGGATCAATCAGAAAAAAAGATCAAAACAAAATGAAGAAAGCCTAAGGTTCATGTGGGATACCATTAAAAGGAATAACCGATGTGTCATTGGAATTCCAGAACAGGAAGAGAAAAATAAAACCACTGAGAAAATTGTCCAGATTTGTTAGAAGAGAACTTCCCTGATATGATGAAAGATGAGAATATATCCGTTCAGGAAGTCCAATAAACCCCAAACAGGATAGACCCCAAAAGAAAATCACCAAGGCATATCATCATCAAACTCATCAAAACCAAAGTCAAAGACAGAATCCTGAAAGCAGCATGGGAAAAACAAAAAGTTACTTTTAAAGGACAACCAATAAGTATAAGCTCTGATTTATCAGCAGAAACCACGCAAGCGGGAACACAATGGGATGATATATAAAAGAGAAAAATTTCCAACCAAGAATTATATACCCAGCAATAATATTCCTCAAATATGATGGTGAAATTAGTAGATTTCCAGATAAGCAGAAACTAAGGGAATTTGTTAAAATAAGACCAACCTTACAAGAGATACTAAAGGGAGTCCCTTGAACAGAAAACCAAAAATAGCAAACAACAGACCATTAATACACAAAATAATATAACCCAGAAACTGTAGCTATGGACATATCCAAAGTAAAATAAGCTTACAAGATTGAAAACAGGGAACCAGAGACTCCAATTGGCATATGAGGACAACTATAAACAAAAAAGAGGGAAAATACTGTGTAGTAACAGAACTTCTAAATGGTGAGGAAGTCAAAAGAGTTGCAAGATAGAATGGACTATTACAAACATGGGGAGAAAATTATAAATCACAGAGTAACCTGAAAGAAAAATGATAAACCTTCACATCACAATAAAAAAGAGGACAAGCACAAATATTCAGCAAATACTACAACAACAGCAACAAAGGAAATGATAACAGGATTCATAAACATAATGAGCTCAGCACATTTGTTCTTTGGAACAAAGAAACCAGGGACACCACGCAATAACACATAACAAAACGACAGCAAGCAATTCATACCTGTCAATAATTGTACTGAATGTTAATAGATTAAATTCACCACCGAAGAGACGGAGAGTTGCAGACTGGATAAGAAAAACAAAATCCATCAATATGCTGTCTACAAGAGACACACCTTAGAGACAGAGACAAAAATAGACTAAAACTCAAAGGTTAGAAAAGATATATCAAGGAAATGGCAACTGTAAAAGA
>NW_006921751.1:304455-305985 GCF_000298275.1 Orycteropus afer afer
CAGTGCACATGGAACATTTTCCATGATAGGCCATATGTTAGGCCATAAAGCAAGTCTTCATAAATTTAAAATCAGTGAAATATTGCAAAGCATCTTCTCAGATCACAATGCTATCAAATTAGAAATCAACAATAGGAATATCAATGGAAAAAGGTTAAACACATGGAAACTGAACAACAACATCCTTAATAAAGACTGTAAGAGAAGAAATACAAAGTGAAATTCAACAGTTCCTTGAATCAATGAAAATGAAAACACAATGTACCAAAATCTTTGGGACACAGCAAAAGCAGTGATCAAAGGCCAATTTATAGCAATAAATGCACACATCAAAAAAGAAGAAAGAGCCAAAATCACCACCTTAAATCAATATCTCCAACAATTAGAAAAAGAACAGCAAGAAAAGCCTACAGTCACCAGATGAAAGGAAATAATCAAGATTTTATCAGAAATCAATGAAACAGAAAATAGAAAGATGATAGAAAAAATCCAGCAATACAAGTTTTTGTATTATTATTATTATTATTTGAGTGAAGATTTACAGAACAAATTCACTTTCCATACAGCAGTTCACATACACTTTGTCTCATGACATTGATGACAGTTTACCACAATGCAACAGCTCCCCTCCCACTGCCTCCCCATAGTTACCTCTTCCCAGTGTCCATCTCTCCATGCACTCCTGCCCCCTGAGCTGTCTCCCTGTGCATAAGCAGCCCTTCTTTCTACCATGATTGTTCTCTCCAAGGAGTGTATCTACCTGAGGTAAATGTTCAACTCATATGCCTGTCTATTGTTTGGCTAGAAACCATGGGTTTGTGTTCAATTCCAGACCCAAAGGGCAACTAGGGGCCATAGTCTCAGTGGTTCCACCAGGCTCTATCGGACCAGCAAACTTGCCCCCCCCCCTTTTTTTTTATTCTCCAAATGATTTTGAGTTTTGTTCCACATTGTTCTCCCTCTCTATCAAGGATCTCCTACATAGATTGACTTCCAAGTGGATGACAGTGGTAGCTGGGCACCATCCCGTTCTTCTGGTCTCATAGTAGTATAGGCTGCAGATCAGATGGTGTACCAGTTGCTAAGACTAATTATTTCCATGAATTTTGGTTTTCTTCATTCTTCTTTGCTCTGGATGAGGAGAGACCCATCGTTACATCTAGATGACAGCTTGGTAGCTTTTAAGATCCCACTTGCTACTCATCAAAGTAGGAGGTGGAACAATGTTTTGTATAGTATGTTATGCCTAGTGAGCTTGATGGTCCCTGTGACTATGGTCCCAAGCCCACAGGTTCAACTCCCTGGTCCCTCTGGGTAGCTGGCTATGAACAATCAGTGACCACAACCTTGCCCCTTGTCAGCTCTACTATACACCTGGGAATTTTGATCATTCACATAAACATATAGGACCATTGTCTGCCAATCCTATACATGTTCTTGGACACACTCTCCATTTCATAGACATAGCTAATAGTTCAGCCTGTCCACCAATCTATTCATCCATATACCCATGTTTGCCTTCACTGACAA
>NW_006921751.1:308315-332333 GCF_000298275.1 Orycteropus afer afer
GAGCACCAGATTGTGATGGAGTTCCTGTGGGCCCAGAATGTAGGTGGGAGTGGGCGGTGGCCACACCTCCGTTCACCAAGCGGGTGTGGGGTATAAGAGTAACAAGAGGAATATGGTACCTTTTCAGTCTTTCAGGTCTGGAGTGCCTTTCGGGTTGTTGGAAAGCAGAACGTGTTCTTAAGCACCAGGAATCTGCGAAAGTGTTGTCTCTTTAAATATCCAAAATAGTCAAGGCGCTTTTAAGCCTTCAAAATGGTGGTGCCCTTTGGACCAGCAAAAGTCCACAGCTCAGCCCGCATTTCTATTCACCTCCATTTATTCCCCAGCCACCAGAGCAGACCAATCACTAACTTTATTTGGAAAGGAAAGAGACCCCGGATAAGCAAAGCCCTATTGAAGAAGAACAAAGCAGGAGGTCTCACACTGCTGGATCTCAAAACCTACTATATAGCCACAGTAGTCAAAACTGCCTGGTATTGGTACAATGACGGACATATAGACCAATGGAATTGAATTGAGAACCCAGAAATAGATCCATTGACCTATGGTCAGTTGATCTTTGACAAAGAGCCGAAATCAATTAAATGGGGAAGAGAATGTATAATAAATGGTGCTGGCAAAACTGGAGATCCATTTGCAGAAAAATGAAACAAGATCTGTACCTCACACCACACACAAAAACAAACTCCAGATGGATCAAAGACTTAAATGGGAACCTAAAAGGATACAGATCCTCAAGGAAAAACTAGGGGCAAATTTAGGGGCCCTAATATATGGCATAAATAGACTAACAAGCATAATCCAAAATGCACAAACAGCAGAAGAGAAACTAGATGAATGGGACCTACTCAAAATTAAATTTTTATGTGCTTTCAAACACATCTCCAAAAGAGTCAAAAGAGAACCTACAGATTGGGAAAGAATATTTGGCAATGACATATCTGACAAGGGACTTATTTCTAGAGTTTATAAAAAACTCCAATGCCTCAATAACAAAAAGACAAATAATCCAATTATGGGCAGAAGATATGAATAGACACTTCACCAAGGAGGATACTCAAGAAGCCAACAAACTTATGAAGAAATGCTCACAATCATTAGCTATTAGAGAGATGCAAATCAAAACAACAATGAGATACCATCTTACTCTAGTACTAGTAACAAAGTTCAACAAGACAGAAAATCACAAATTCTGAAGAGGATGTGGAGAGATTGGAAATCTCATACACTGCTGGTGGGACTGGCAAATGATACAACCACTATGGAAAGCAGTATGGTGAGTCCTTAAAAAGTTGGAATTAGAAATACCATTTGACCCAGCCATTCCATTACTAGGTATGTCCTAAAGAAGTTGAGAGCCAGGACAAGAACAGATAAATTCACACCCATGTTCATCACAGCACTATTTACAATAGCCAAAAGATGGAAAACTCCTAGGTGTCCATCAACTGAAGAATGGGTAACAAAACTAGGGTACATACACACAATGGAATACTATGCACCCTAAAGAATAATGTAGAATCTGCAAAACACCACACAACATGGACAAACTTGGAGGACATTATGCCGATTGAAATAAATCAATCACAGAACCACAAATACTGATTAGTCCATTATTGTAAAAAGTCAAGGAAAGTTTTATATATGGAGGAAATTTTTTTGTTGTTGTTGGTTACCAGTGGTGGGAGGGTAGGGTAGAGAACACTGTTAGATAAGAAGAGACAACTATTGACTTCAGTGAAGAGACAGGCAATGTACCAAATGTGAATTATCAACACGGTGGTACTTCAAAGATCAACCCACTTCAAGAAGAAGAAGACCTAGAGAGGTGCATGGGAGGTACAGACAACAAAGATGAAGCCTTTTGCACATACAGTACTGCATTGTCGGTAAAGGCAAACATGGGTATATAGGTGGATAGATGGGTGGACAGGCTAAACTATTAGGTATGACTATGCAATGGGGAATGTACCCAACCCAAGACCATGTATAGGATTGGCAAACAATATTTTTACAAGTGTATTTGTATGTTCTGTAAAAATTTCCAGGAGGGGTATAATAGAGCTGACAAGGGACAAGGTTGCAGTCACTTCTCAGCCACAGCCAGCCACCCAGAGGGAGTTGAGTAGTTGAACTTGTGCACTTAGGACCATAGTCACAGGGGACATCAAGCTCAATTGACATGATATACTACACAAAACATTGTTCCACCTCCTACTTTGGCAAATAGTGACTGGTATCCTAAAAGCTTACAAACAGGCATCTAGATACAATGATGGGTCTCTACTCATCAAGAGCAAAGAAGAATGAAGAGAACAAAAGATTCATGGAAACAATTAGTCCAAGTGACTGGTACACCATATGATCCTCTGCCTATATGACTATGAGACCAGAACCAGAAGAACTAGATGGCACCCAGCTACCACTGTCAGTCACTCAGAGGGGAATCTATGTAGGAAATCCTGGATGGAGAGGAGTACAATGTGGAATAAAACTCAAAATCATTAAAAAAAAAAAAAAAAAGAGAGAAAGAGAGAGCAAGGGACCCAGTCACTGGTCTGATAGAGTCTGACAGAATCACTGAGACTATGACCCCTATATGCCTTTCAGGTCTGGAATTGAACCCACTCCTGTGCCTTTCAGCCAAGCAAAAGACACGTATATGAGCTGAACATTTACATAAGGTAGATACAGTCATTTGAGAGGACAATCATGGGAGAATAGAAGGGCTATACAGGGAGTCAGCTCAGGGGACAGGAGTGCATGGAGGGAAGGACACAGGGAAGACATAACTATAGGGAAGAAGTGGGAGGGGAGCTGCTACATTGTGGTAAATTGTAGTCAATGTCATGATACAAAATATATGTGAGCTGATGTATGGAAAGTGAATTTGCTCTGTAAACTTTCACCCAAATCACAATTGAAAAAAAAAAAAAAAAAAAAGCATATGGCAAGAAAGCTTTTCCAAATTATGTTTCCAAATCACTGTTCTCCCCATGGCACAAGTGCTTTCAAAAAGTAGTTACCTTCTACTAATTGCTAAAATATCACCTTTATTTTGTACCATGAGGGACAGAGAAAGTGTATTTATTTTACTGTTCTTATAAAATTTTGTACTGAAGTATAACATACATATAGAAAAGTGCACAAATAATGTGTACTACATGTGCAATTACATAGTGAATACACTCCTGTAACCCCTGCTTAGATCGAGAGATAAAACAGTGCTTTCATGTACCTCTCCCAATTATTACTCTCTCTTTCCCTCCCAAAGATAACCACTAACCTAACATCTAACTCATTTGGTTAGTTTTTGACTGCTCTGCACTTTAAATAAATAAAATCATGAAGTATGTTAAAAAAAAAATCCTAGAATCAAACATATCAAAATCTTTGGGACACAGCAAAAGCAGTGATCAGAGGATAATTTATAGCAATAGATGGACACATCAGAAAAAGAAGAAAGAGCTAAAATCAACACCTTAATCCAGCATCTCCAATAAGTAGAGGAGCAGCAGAAAGCCTACAGCCACTGGAAGAAAAGAAATAATACAAATTCAAGCAGAAAAAAAAAAAAAAAAGAAAGACAACAGAAAAAAAATCAATGAGACTACAAATTGGTTCTGTGAGAAAATTAATAAAATTGACAAAACCACTTGCAAAATTAACAAAGGAAAAGATGATGCAAATAACTTGAATAGGGAATGAAAGGAATGATGTCACAATAGAATCAACAGAAATAAAAAGAATAATATCAGGATACTATGAAGACCTGGATGCCAGAAAATTTAAAAACCTACAAGAAATGGACAGATTTCTAGAAACACACTACTTACCTAAGCCAACACAGACTGAAGGAGAAAACTTGAAGACATCACAAAAAAAAACCAAATTGAACAGGTCATGAAAAAAATTAGTCCTGGCCCAGATGGTTTCACTGGAGAATTCATCCAATCATTCAAAGAAGAGCAGAAACCAATCCTCCTCAAACTATTCCAGAACATAGAAAAGGATGGAATCCTTCCAAATTCATTTCATGAAGCAAGTATAACTCTGATACCCAAACTAGGCAAAGACACCACTAGAAAGGAAAAGTACAGACTAATATCCCTTATAAACATAGATGCAAAAATCTTTAACACAATCCTAGCCAATAGATTCCAACAACATATCAAAAATATAATAAATCATGACTAAGTGGGATTCATACCAGGTGTGCATGATGGTTCAACATGAGGGAAGAAATAAGTATAATCCATCACATAAGTAAGCTAAAGAAAAGAATTACATGATCTTATCAATAGATGCAGAAAAAGGCATTTGATAAAATCTAACACATTCCTGATAAAAACTCTCAGAAAAATAGGAATATAAAAGAAATTCCTCAAAATAATAAAATGCATATATGCAAAACCAAGAGCCAACATTATTCTCAATGGAGAGAGACTGAAATCATTCCCCTTGTGAACAGGAACCAGACAAGGATGCATTCTATCTCCTATATGACATTGTACTGGAAGTTCTAGCCTTGGCAAAAAGACAAGAAAGAGAAATCAAAACCATATAAATTGTAAGGAAGAAGTAAAACTATCCCTATTCACAGATGATATGATGCTATACATAGAAAACCCAAGAGACTAGCAAGAAAACTACTGGAATTTATTGAAAGATTTAGCATAATGGCAGGAAACAAGCTCAACATACAAAAAATTAGTTGAATTCCTCTACACCAACAAAGATGTCTTTGAAGAGGAAATAAGGAAATCAATACAACTTACATTAGCTATCAAAAAGATAAAATAATTTGGAATAAATCTTACTAGGAATACAAAAGACCCTATACAAAGGAAACTCCAAAACACTACTTCAAAAAACTATAAGAGATCTACATAAAGACAAGAACATAGTATACTCATTGATAGGAAGATTGGACATTTTGAAAATGTCAATACTACCTACAGCAATCTATACATTCAATGCAATCCTGAACCAGATTCCATCAACCTTCTTTAAGAACAAGGAAAAAAAAAAATGATCACTAATTTTATATGGGAAGGAAAGGGACCTTGGATAAGCAAAGCAGTACTGATGAAGAAGAACAAAGTAGTAAGTCTGACACTCCCACACCTCAAAACATATTCACAGCCACAGTTGTCAAAAGAACCTGGTATTGCACAACAACAGACAGATACATTGGCCAGTGGGTAAGAATTGAGAACCCAGAAATGGATCCATCAGCCTATGGTCAGCTTGTCTTTGACAAAGTGCCAAAAGCCATTCAATGGGGAACATATATGCTCTCTCACAAAGGGTGCTGGCAAAACTGAATATCCATTTGCAGAAAAATGAAACGAGATCCAGACCTCACACCATACACAAAAATGAAGTCCAGATGGATCAAAGACTTAAATGTGAAACCTAATACTATAATGTTCATCAAAAGAAAAAAAATAAGGGCAAACTTAGGGGCCCAGATTTATGGCATAAACAGACTATCAAGCATAACCCAAGATGCACAAACAGCAGAAGATAAACTAGATGATTGGGACCTTCTGAAAATTAAGTTCTTATGTACATCAAAATTCTCCTCCAAAAGAGTAAAAAGAGAGGCTACAGAATGAGAAAAAATATCCATCAATGACATATAGGACAAATAATTTATCTCTAAAAATTATAGAAAAACTCCAACACTTCAATGTCAAAAAGACAAACAATCCAATTATAAATGAGCAGAAGATAAAAGCAGACACTTCACCAAATAAGATATTCAGGTAACCAACAAGCACATAAAGAAATGTTTCCAACTTTTAACCATTAGAGAGATGCAAATTAAAACAACCATGAATTGCCATCTCACTCCATCATTAATAGCAAACTTCAGCAAGACAGAAAATAATAAATGCTGGTGAGGATGTGGCGAGATTGGGATTTTCATACATTGCTGGTGAAGCTGTCAAATAATACAACCACTGTGAAAATTGGTATGGCAATTCCTTAAAAAGTTGGAATTAGAAATACATTTGACCTATGAAAATCATTATTAGATATATAACCTAAAGAAGTGAGAGGCAGTAGATGAAAAGATATATGCACCCATGTTCATCTCAGCACTATTCACAATAGCAAAGAGATGGAAACAACCTAAGTGCCCATCAACCGAGGAATGGATAAACAAACTGTGGTACCTACACACAATGGAATACTATGCAACCATAAAGAATAATGTAGAATCTGCAAAACATCTCATAATGTGGATAAACTTGGGGGACATTATGCTGAGTGAAATAAGTCAACCATCAAAGGACAAATATTGTATCAGTCCATTATTATAAAAATCAAGGAAAGGTTTATACATAGACTATTTGTTAGTTACCAGGATAGGAGGGGAGGGAAGGGAAAGTTTCCAGATAGTTTGCAAAAAAAAAAGATAGATATAGATATATGTATATATGTATGCACATATGTGTGTGTATGTGTGTGTGTATATATATATATATATATATATATACACTTCAAAAATTATTAAAGTTTACCATGGGTAGCAGGGAGGTGGAAAGGGGGAGATTTTGTTTAGAGAGCATTAAGTTTATACTTATCAGTGGTAGAATATTTTGGAAAAGGGTAGAAGTAATGGTGGCACAACATGATAAATGTCATGAGTATACCTGAGTTGTAAATGTGGAAGTTGTTATTTTGGCAAATGTCTTGTTGCATATGTTTTCACCACAATAAAAGTAAACACAAACAAATAAAATTCATAGATAATGTTTGGTAGTACCCTGGTAATCAGAAAATAAACAGTTGAAACTGTATTTCCTCTGTAGTAGATTGTAGCCAGGCCTGAGAGAAGTGGAGCTCCTTGAAATGAACTGTGCCAGCTATATTGCACCAGAGATGGATGGAATGTCAGGCAGAAGACTGTGCAGGGGGAACTCTCATATACAGTGGTGACACTATAAAATGGTACAACCACTGTGGAAAATGATATGGCACATACTTAAAATGTTGGAAGTAGAAACACCATTTGATCCATCAATCACAATACTAGGAATATATCCTAAAGAGTTGAAATCTGGGACATGAATAAATATATGCATACCTATATTCATTGCAGCACTATTCACAATTTTTTTTGGGGGGGTATGTTCATTGCAGCACTATTCACAATAGAAAGTAGATAAAAACAAGCTAAATGTCCATCAACAGATGAATGGATAAACAAACTATGGTACATACACAACAGAATGCTAGGCAACATGAAAGAATTATGAAGAATCAGCAAATCACCCTATAACATTGATAAACTTAGAGGACATTAAACTAATTGAAATAAATCTATCACAGAATTACAAATATAGTGAAAACAAACTCACTGCCATGTAGTCGTATATGATGTATAGCAACCACTCCTTGGGTTTCCAAGGCAGAATCACTATGGAAATACATCGCCCAATCTTCCTTCTCAGGAGTGGTTGGTAGGTTTGAACCTCCAGGCTTCTGGTTAGTGGTCAAATGCCTTAGGCACTATGCCACCAGAGCTCCTTCAAATATGGTAAGAGTCAATTATTATAAAAAGTCAAGGAAAGGTTTATACAGGGAAGGAAATTTTCTTTGTTAGTGACCAGGGATTGGAGTGTAGGGGAAAGGAGGGATAATAAGATGGATAGTTAAGAGACAGGTGTTGATATGAGTGAAGGGAAAGGCAATATAACAAAAGCATGTGAGTAGCAGAATATCACTAAGGAAAAAGGAAGACACAGAGAGGTGCTTATAATTTTTATTATTTGTACCCAGTACAAGTAATAAAGGTAAATACTATTGCACCCTAATACTGCACTATCAGTAATAGCAAACAATAATCTACAGAAGGATAAATATGTATACAGGCAGGAAGATTAGATATAGATAGGCAAACAGCAATATACTCATAACCATACATAGGTTTGGCAGATGATATTTCTACATATGTATTTGTATGTAATATAAAAATGGATACTCCATGCAGTATAAAGCTAACAGGGGGCAAATTTAGGATAAAATCTTAGCCACACTAAGAACTTCAAAGGAGTGAATTTCTGGACCTGTGGGCTGGAGGTCATGGTCATGGGGGACATCAAACCTCAAACGAGCACAATACAGCACACAAAAACATTGTTCTACATATTACTTTGGTAAGAAGCAACTGGGGTCTTGAAAGCTTCCAAACAGCCATCTAAGATACAACCATTAACCTCTCCTTGTCCAGAGAAAAGAAGAATGAAGAAAATAAAAAGTACATGGAAACAGTCCAAAGGATGAATGGACCATAAGAACCTCAACTTATATGATACTGAGACCAGAAGAACTGGATAGTGTCCAGCTACCAATACCAACCACTCAGAAAGGGATCAAAACTAGAGATCCTGGATAGAGTGGGAGTAAAAATGTAGAACAAAATTAAATAAATAAATACATAAATAAATAAAACATAATAAGACCACATTTACTGGTCAGATACAGATTGGTGAAACCTCCATGAAACCATGGCTCTGAGTTACCCTTCAACATCTGGAATTTAACTCACTCCTGTGGCATAACTCTCAGCCAAACATAGACAAGTCTAAGAGCCAAACAACTACACCAAAGAGATAAAATCCTTAAAACAATCAACAGTGGGAGATCAGAAGGGTAGCATTTGCCCAGGGAGAAAGGTAGGGAGGCAGGAATGCATAAGTAGAAGGACACAGGGAAAGGGTAATTACAGGGAGCAAATGGGGGGGAAAGCTGTAACTCTGCGGGGAATGTAATCAGTGTCACAAAACATGTATGAACTGCTGAATGTAAAATGAATAAACTTTGTAAAATTTTACGCATATCATAGTAAAAAGTTTTAAAAAAGAAAATACTCGGGTTGTGCACTATGTAAAAATTATAATTTTCACTTTATTTGCATAAAAATATGTAACAAATAAATATTTAACTGAATTTAAAGTTTAAAAAAATAATTTTACTAGCAGTTTATACTATCAGTAGCTTGAATATATGTAGACTAGGGCATTATCTATCAATGGTAAGAAGAACACACCACTGATATTAGAAACTATGTGGAAAGAAATTTACCAATCTAATACGCAGTTGCTGTGTTGCATTTTGTTGATATAATTTTGGGATAAAGAATACTTAAAAAAAAAAAAAAAAACCTATACTAACTCTGTTTCTTAATAGTTAAGAAATCTTTGGAAAGATTTAAATTCTTAAGGAAGCATCTTTCTCCAAATACTGGCATTTATGCAGAAATCTTTTTAAATGAACATTTTATTGCTAAAGTAAAGTGAAAGGAAAAAAAACTGGAAAATATCATTCTTATCCAAAATTCAATTTTTTTAATGGAAGAATTTCTGTGAGATGTATTAACTTGTTTCAGAATATGTTTCCACTGCTAACAGCCAAAAAACTATATAAAATATTTAATATATCTATTTAAAATTATTGAAAAGCTACCAAGAATGAAAGGACTTGTGGTACCAACATTGTAATGAAAATGGAAGCCCAGCATCATGTGACTGCTTTCTAAAATTGACAAAAAATCAATGAAATGGATATTATTTATACACACAAAATTTTATATTCATTGATAGAGAATACAATTTCTTCTAAGGTGTAAATGGATCATTTCTAAAAACTTATCATTAGTTGTGTCACAAAGATATAATAATTTCCTCAAAATAAAAATAATTTAGATAATATTCTGTGATTTCAGAATAAGAAAAATTGATACTAATTAATATATGTAAAAACCTAAATGCCATTCCACATGGAAATCTAAGCACACTCTATTAAAAACAAAAAATGTCTGCTAAAGAGGAAATACAAATCAAAATCACAGAATTTTTAAAATATAATAACTATTTTTAAATAGTATATTTTATAATCTATGGAATTACTTTAAAGCAATGTTGTTATTGTTATGTGCCTTCGAGTCGGACCTGACTCATAGCGACCCCTCCTTGGGTTTCCCAGGCGGTGTCACTATGGAAGTAGATCTCCCAATCATCCTTTCAAGGAATGGCTGGTGGGTTTGAACCACCAGCCTTCTGGTTAGCAGTCAAGTGCCTTAGGCACTATGCTGCCAGAGTGAAATATACTGCCAATCTACTCATATCAATAAAAAAATAAGAAATAATTTCTAACTAAAATGTCGTTGTTGTTGTTAGGTGCCATGGATTCAGTTCTGATCATAGTGATCTTAGGTAAAACAGAAGGAAACACTGCCAGGTCCTGTGCCATCCTCACAATCTTTGCTGTGCTTGAGCCCATTATTAGCTAATATTTATTAATTTATTCCAGGAATGCAATGATGGCTTTATTATGAAATCATTTATGACCCATATTATTAAATGGGAAAAAAATGATTACTTCCAAAGAGGCTGAAAATGTCTTAAAGATTTCAACACTATTTCCAATTTAAAGCATAAGGTTCAATGAAATAGGAATTGAGAAAAACTTCGCTAATGGAAATAGAGAGAGAGAGAGTGTGTGTGTGTGTGTGTGTGTGTGCTGTAAGGAATTACCTCACCCAAAATAAGTTGTCATTGTCCTTAGTTCTTGAGAGATAATTATTGTAAGGTGCTGTCGAGTCAGTTCTGACTCACAGAGATCCCATGTACAACAGAACAAAACACTGGCCCTGAACCATCCTTATAATCATTTCCATGTATGAGCCCTTCTTCACAGTCTCTGAGTCAATTAATTCTTTGGAATTCCTGGCTGGTTGATATGTCTGTTATCTAAAACCTACAGGCACACTTGAGAATGTTTGCAAATGAGTATAGGCTACACAGACCACACCTGCTTAGCTAACTACAGGTGGACATGTTATAATCAATCATGCATATACAGTGATTTAGTCAATAATGTCTATATGATAAAACCAGTAGAAATATTTGAGTGTGGAAGTTCTTTGGGCTTCTTGTTTGGTAAGAACATCTTCTCTCTAGGGGGTATCTTTGCTCCAGGAGTCCTCCTGGACCTTGCCTAGGTGTCTCTTCTTTTGTGTCCTTCCATTTATAAGAAATAGGTAGCTGTTAAGCATAGATACACTCCGTGAACTCTGTGAGTCATTCTAGTGAAATATGAAACCCAGAGGGGCAGTATATATTTTCTGTCTCTGTCCCTTGTCTAGAGCTATAAATACAGTGCCCCTCCTAAATGAACTGTGAATCTTTGGAAAAATAGTTGATGCCAGGTGCAGGGCAGGAAAAGAACAAGAAGGGTATGAAAATTTTATCTTACTGGAAAACAAGAAAACTGAAAAAAAACAAAAAACAAAAAACAAAAAACACTATTAAAGTGAGTCAATAGATTTTGTCTTCAATAAAAGGAGATGGATAAGAAAATTTAATTCAAAACCCTTTAAAAGAAGTAAATTTCCCAATATAAGCTCTAGCAGTAAGTAAACATCTGTTTCATGTTAAGTTTGAACTTTCTGTTTTACTTCTGGTAATTTCTATTAACTTCAGGTGACCGTTAAGTCAGTACATTCTTTAAAAATAGCATGTATGCAAATATGACAGTTTTAGAAAATTGTATTCGTCTTTTTGTCCATCTATGTAATTTCTTACCTAAACATGCTTTTATGACTCCCTTATACAAAGGTGATAGAAAAACTGAAGAAAACAGGTAGTTTAAGCAAAAACCTAGGACAATTTTATTTTTTAATTTCTGAGTTTAAATCAATTCTCTTTTTTTTTTTCTTCTTGTGGTGACAAAATAAATCTGTACATTCTTCCACATTCAAAGTTCATAAAAATAAATTTATTTTTATAGGCTGAGTTTAGATGATTATTATGGACTGAATCACATTACCAAAAAATATATATATTTAAAGTCTTAAGAACTATATTTGTGAATGTGACTTTATTTTTCTTAGCAAATGCTGTCAGGCCAGTGACTTGATGGACAGAGAGAATGGGCCACCTGGGCCTGAAGGGATGGAGCCACTATCCTGGTAGATCCAAAGAACGGACCTAGGACCAAGGTCTATAGACAGGGCCCCATAAGGGATGTGTAGGGTCAAGGGCTATCACCAAGTTATACTTGAAAACAGAATTATCTTCAAGCCTTGCCGTCGAATAAAATTTGACCTGCTGGATTTTGGATTCCATGATGATTCTGTCTACCTCTCATGAAGTTAGAAGAGGTCAGAGGATGCTGCCCCATGCCCCTTTTGCAAGACCAAACACATATGTGCATGTACAGACTGTGGTGAATTGCTTGATGTGACCCTTCTAGCCAATTTCCTCCATTTTGTGATGTACTGTAAATCCTATTATCCATGCCTGTTTAGGGTGGTGTGGTAGTCAAGGTGTGTGTCAACTTGGCTGGGCAGCTGATAGTTGTTCTTGTTGTTGTTAAGTGCCGTCGAATCGTTTCCGATTCATAGTGACCCCATGCACAGCAGAACGAAACACTGCCCGATCCTGCGCCAGCCCCACAATCGCTGCTATTCGAGCCCATCATCGCAGCCACCGTATCAATCCATCTCGTTGAAGGCCTCCCCCTCTTCCGTCGACCCTCCACCCTACCAAGCATGACATCCTTCTCCAGGGAATGGTCCCTTCTTACAACATGACCAAAATAGGTGAGACGAAGTCTGGCCATTCTTGCCTCCAAGGAGCACTCCGGCTGCACTTCCTCCAGGACAGATCTGTTAGTTCTTTTAGCAGTCCATGGTACTTTCAGCATTCTTCGCCAGCACCACAACTCAAAAGCATCAACTCTTCTTCGGTCTTCCTCATTCATTGTCCAGCTCTCACATGCATACCAGGCGATTGGAAATATCATGGCTTGTGTCAGGTGCACCTTAGTCCTCAAGGAGATATCCTTGCTCCTCAGCACTTGAAACAGTTCCTTCGCAGTTGACTTTCCCAATGCTACACGTCGTCTAATGTCCTGACTGCTGCTTCCGTTGGCATCGATTGTAGCTGATAGTAGTTACTCTCATTAATGACTGGCAATTTAATCCATGGTGGAATTTGCTGTGAACAACTGAGCAGCTGCTTTTAAACAATTATTGAAGTCATCAGTTTGGAGTATTTCTGTTGGAGCAGTTCAGGTAGGATAGATATATTTTGAGTCCTGCCTTGATGGAAGGTATAACTCAAATCACCACCCTTGGCTTCCTTGAGGGTCTACATAGGTCTCTTCTGGGAAGTTTCTCCCTCCTCTTGCTTCAGTTCTGCATTTTGGCTCATTATCATCTCCCCCCTGGATTTGTGACAGCAGCCATCATCTGATCTGCTGATTGAGGTTTATCAAACTCCAAGAGTTGGGAGGATCCTGTGTACTTACTTACAGACCTGAGACTTGCCAGCCTGCCAGCCTCCACCACTACTACATAAGACAATCCCTTGGGTGTCTGTGAGTTCTGTGAGGCATTACAGAGAAATACAGAACAACATTTGCTAAGAAAAATATAAAGTCACATTCATAATCCCTAAGATGGAGGAAATTACTAAGAGGAGGAGGAGGTAGTAATGTCTGAAATGATGGAGTGGCATGGTAGTTTGGACATTTGGGACATTTTTAACCTCTGCCTCATGGGGACTGGCCTTGTGCTGATCTTTCTAAGAGAAATTGTTCAAGTAACAAACATATGAAAATATGACAAAGAAGCCATTGAAGATCAATAGGAAATAGAAAAACACTTTTCAAATTGGCACTGGGACATTTGCTAACCCATCAAAAAATGAAATTGATTTTTTATTCCATCCAAAGCAGAAATATATTCCAGGTGGGTTAAAACCTAAATGTGAAAGAAAATAAGTTTATGTTAGATATGGAAATATATCTTAAAAAGAAAACACTAAATATTATTTCTATACTTCATTGTAATTAAGAACTTTGTATTATGAAGAGGAATTTGAAAGAGAAAAGAAGTCAGAGGGTGAGAGGATATTTGTGTACCATGTAAATGATTTAAGACTAGTATCCAGAGTATAAAAGGCACACTTACAACAAGGAAAATGACACAAAAGATAAAGGAACAAAAGACTTCTATAGGTAAATCACAAAGGAAAAATAATAAAATTCTACAGGGCAAATAAATAAAATAGGAAGAGATCCATCTCATTATTAATTACAAAATATGCATTTTAACCACAATGATACACTGATATAAACCCATCAAACTAGCAAAAAAAATGTTTTGGTGTTAAATGGGGCCACAGGAAACCCCACTCACTGAAGATGGCAGTGCAAATTTATATACCCATTAAATAACAGTCTAAAGTTATAAAGTTGAAGGCAAACTTCTCCCCTAACAAAAGCAATTTTGCTCCTAAAGAATAGCTCACATAAGCATGTAGCAGGGTCTATGTATAAGAATTTTCATAAACCATTTGCTATAGCCAATCAAACAACTGAAAAAGTGATCTGTACTTTGTGATAGTCGTGAAACGGGATATTACATTACAGTGAACATTAACCTCTACCACAGAGTATGGATGAACCTCACAAACATAATGTTAAGTCAAAGAAACAGCATACACACATTTATAGAGAAGTAATTTTTAATTTTTAAAGAACCAACACTAAACTTTGATTTTTACTGAAAGTGTTTAAATCCAAAAGAAAAGCAGGAAAATAATTATGTAAAAGTCAAGGAAGTTACTTGTTTTGGTTACCTAGTACCACTCTAGGAGCTCTGGTAGCATAATGCCTAAGGCACTTGACTGCTCACCAGAAGGCTGGCAGTTCAAACCCACCAGCCACTCCTCGGAAGGAAGGTTGGGAAATCCTACTTCCGTAGTGATACTGCCTCGGAAACCCAAGGAGGGGTTGCTATGAGTCAGGTCCGACTGGACGGCACATAACAACAACAGTGCCACTCTAACAGAAATGCCACAAATGAAATGGCTTTAACAAACAGGAATTTATTCTCTTACAATGTTGGAGGCTAGAAGTCTGAGTCCAATGTTCCAGGCTCCAGGGGCTGGGTGAAAGCCCCTCAAACTTCCGTGTCAGCTCTGTATCTTTCTCCTGACCCACTGAAGCTGGAGGCTTTTCTTCATTCAAGCAGCTGCTGACTGCTGAGGCTGACAAACCCAATGTTGACAAGTAAAAATGCACAACCCCAATGTTACAAAACAACACGTCAGGCACTAATTCAAGTCCAGAAGAAGTCTCAAGATTGGCATGGCATGGGAGGCTATTGAACAACAACTTGGCTACAAGCAGGGTTCAAGTGTGCCAAAAAGCTGTAGACCATTCCCAGAGCTTCTCCTTATATACTGGAAACAGACCATATCCCAAAATAGCTACTCAGCTGCTCATGGCAGATTCCACCATGGAGTGGATTGCCAGTGTCATCATGAGGAATAAGCACCAACAACTGCCCAGCCACTAAATCAGGTCCAGCCAAATTGACATACAACCTTAAGTACCACATTACCTTTCAGTGAGCAGGAAGGTTTGTAATCAATAAGGGACACATAGGGATACCTCTATGTGGCTGCCAATATTATTTTTCTTTATCTACTTGGTTGGTGGGTGCTCTGGTGGTGTAGTGTCTAAGTCAATTGACTGCTAATCAGAAGGCTGGCAGTTCAAATCCACCAGGCACTTCTCAGAAGGAATACCAGGCAATCAATTTCTGTAGAGATACCACCTCAGAAACCAAAGGAGGTATCGCTATGCATTGAATTAGACTCAACATCGTGAGTGAGTTTAGTTGGTATTAACACAATTATTTGTCTTACAATTACTTTTTAGAAATGTGAATATATGTTTATGTAACTTTTATATCTAAATATTTTGTAAGAAAATGGAAATATATTTACTATGATATCATTGGGAAAGTGCCTATCTTATCTATGCCCTCAGAGATAGCAAGGATAAAGTAAATAATTGTTATTCCTGAATAGTGAGATTCGGTAACTTTAAAATTTCATTTTGGTACTTTTCTATATTATTCTACTTTATGCTACTATTAGATAGACAATTTACTATATATATATATATATATATATATATATATATATATATATATATATATATATATTCTCTGAAAAAGGAAAAGGCAATGCAATTTTAATAGAAGACAATTTCATATTTATATTTATACTGTAAACTTGTGCTTGTTCTTTTCATAAAATTTTCAAAAAGACAATGGTAGCTTCATAAGGACTTGTTTATAGAGAATCATATTTAAATATCTGCATCATGCCACATTCAATATTCCAGTTTCTGTTAAATTTTTTCTTGAAAGGTTCATATATTCTCCAATAATTTTTCAATGCCAAAATATAAATCAGGAGTTCTGGTGGTGTAGCACCTAAGGCATTTGACTGCTAACCAGAAAGCTGGTGGTACAAACCCACCAGCCACTCCTTGGAAGGAAGATTGGGCAATCTACTTCCATAGAGATACCACCTTAGAAACCCAAGAAGGTGTTACTATGAGTTGGATCTGACTTGATAGCAGTGAGTTTGTTTTTTTTTTTTTTTCAGTTAAAATATAAAGCATGCATGAAATATAAAATATTATTTCATTATAGAGAAATATTGGTAAAGTTTTGTTATAAAGTTATTCTCTTAAGTATTACTCTGAAATAGAACTAATAATTATGCATTAACTCTATAAAAGGAGATACTAAAAATTATTTCCATTTTTGTATTATGAGATAATTGTTCATAACTTAAAATTATACATTTTGATGGAAATAAACACCTACCTTTTTTCCTCATTGAGATAAAACATTAAGAAAAGCTCTGGTCCTGTTTCAATTTAACTTCCTATGTATCTCAAATTTTGCAAAGTTCTGAAGTTATATAAAAACGTCCTTGTGTGTGAGAAGATCAGGTGGGGGTAGATGAACAGGAATATATACTAGATCAAGGGTAGATTTGGCTGAAAATAATCTTACATATGTATTTGTGCTACAGAATTAGCCACACACATTACAGAATCAATAGAAGATAGAATTGGAGCAAATTCTCAGAGACAACCAAACACCTTGAGAGAATCATTGGGCCTGTCAACTTGGAACTGTACTCTCAGAAGACAGCATGCTCAATTGGCACAACATAGTATGTAAAAATCTTGTTACACAATTTAATTTGGTGAGTAGCAACTGGAGTCTTAAAAACTTTTGAGTGGCCATCTAAGATGCAGTTATTGGTCTAGTATTCTCTGAATCAAAGAAGAGTGAAGAAAATCAAAAGCATCTGGAAACAATTAGCCCAAGGACAAAGTAGACCACGAGGACCTCAGCATTTAATGCCTTAAAACCAGAACAACTAGATGGTGCCTGGCTACCAGTGCTAACCACTCAGAAAGGGATCAAAACTTGAGATCCTGGATAGAATGACAGGAAAAATGTGGAACAGAATTCAAATACACACAAATGATGAGAATTACTGGTTGGATAGAGTCTGGTGGAACTCCCAAGACTATGGCCCCAGGTTACCCTTCAGGCCTATAAATGGACTCACTCCCATGGATTGGCTCTCAAGCCCAACAGCAGAAAGACCTACATACAGAACAGCTACCCTAGGGCGATGTATCCACCTAGTCTAGGGTGAGGCTCCCCTTAAAGCAATCAGCCATGAGACACAAGAGGGGCAGCATTCACACAGAGGTAAAGCTGGGCAGACAGCGATGCATAGTTAAGAACGACACAGGGAGTTGGAAGTCACAGGGCATCAAGTCTTTTCCAACTCATAGAGTCTCTAAGCACAGCAGAATGAAACACCGCCCGATCCTGCGCCAGCTCCACGATCCCTGCTATACTTGAGCCCATCATCACAGCCACCATGTCAATTCATCTTGTTGAAGGCCTTCCCCTCTTTCATTAACCCTCTACCTTACTAAGCATGACATCCTTCTCCAGGGAATGGTCCCTTCTGATAACATGACAAAGTAGGTGAGACTAAATCTGGCCATTCTTGTTTCCAAGGAGCATTTCAGCTGCAATTTCTCCAGCACAGATGGATCTGTTAGTTCTTTTAGCAGTCCACAGTACTTTCAGCATTCTTCACCAGCACCACAGCTCAAAAGCATCAACTCTTCTTTGGTCTTCCTTATTCATTGTCAAGCTCTCACATACTAATGAGGCTACTGAAAATATCATGGCTTATGTCAGGTGCACCTTAGTCCTCAAGGAGACATCTTTGCTTCTCAAGGCTTGAAAGAGGTCCTTTGCAGCTGACTTTCCCAATGCTGTATGTTGTCTGATGTCCTGACTGCTGCTTCCATTGGTGTCAATTGTAGACCCAAGCAATGTGAAGTATTTGACAACCTCAACCTTTTCTCCGTTTATCATGATGCTGCTTATAGGTCCAGTTGTGAGGATTTATGTTTTCTTTAAATTGAGATGTAATCCATAATGCAGACTGTATTCTTCAGTCTTCATCAGTAAGTGCCTCAACTTATCCTCACTCTCAGCAAGCAAAGCTGTGTCATCAGCATATCACAGGATTCTTCTTCCAATCTCGATGTCATGGTCTTCTTCAAATAATCCAGCTTCTCAGATTATTTGCTAAACAATGTAGATTAAGTATGGGGAAAGGATACAACCCTGAAACACTCCCTTCTTAATTTTAAACCATGCAGTGTTCTTTTGTTCTGTTCGAACAACAGCCTCCTGGTCAATGTACAGGTTCCTCATGAGCACAATTAAATACTCTGTAATTTCCATTCTTCTCAAAGTTACCCACAATTTGTTATGATACACACAATTAAATGCCTTTGCATAGTCAATAAAACACAAGTTTCACATATTTCTGGTATTCTTCACCTTAAGCCAAGATCCATCTGACAGCAGCTATGATATCCCTTGTTCCACATCCTCTTCTGAATCCAGATTACACCTCTACGAGTTCTCTGTCAACACACTGCTGAAACCATTTTTAAATTACCTTCAGTAAGATGTTGCTTGCATGCGATATTAATAATGTTATTTGTTAATTTCCACATTCTGTGGCATCACTTTCTTTGGAATGGGTACAAATATGGATTTCTTCCAGTCAATTGGCCAGGTAGTTGTCTTCCAAATCTCTTGGCATAACCAAGTGAGTGCCTCCAGTGGGGCATCTGTTTGTTGAAACATTTCAATATCCCATCAATTCCTGAAGCCTTGTTCTTCGCCATTTCCTTCATTGCAGCTTTGAATACTTCCTTGAGTACCATTGGTTCTTGATCATATGCCACCTCCTGAAATGGAAGAAAATCGACCAGATCTTTTTTGGTACAGTGACTGTGTATTCCTTCCATCTTCTTTTGATGTTTCATGCATCATTCAATATTTTGCCAATAGAATCTTTCAGTATTGCAACTCAAGACTTAAATTTTTTCCTCAGTTCTTTCAGCTTGAGAAATGCTGAGTGTGTCCTTCCTTTTTGGCTTTCTAAGTCCAAGCTTTTGCACATTTCATTATAGTAATTGGCTTTGTCTGCTCAACCTGCTCCTTGAAATCTTGTATTAAACTCTTATCTTGTCATGTCTTCCAATTGTTTCAGCTACTCTCCACTCAAGGGCAAGTTTCAGAGTCTCTTCTGTCATCCATTTTGGTTTTATCCTCTTTTTTCATATTTTTAATGACTTCTTGCTTTCTTCATGGATGATGTTCTTGATGTCATCCCACAATTCTTCTGGTTGTCGGTCATTGGTGTTCAAAGCATCAAAGCTATTCTTTAGATGGTCACTAAGTTCAGGAGGGATATATTCAATATATTTTGGCTCTATGGACTTATTTTCATTTTCTTTAATTCAAGTTGAACTTTCATATGAGCAGTTGATGGTCTGTTCCACAATCAGCTTCTGGCCAGGTTTTGGCTGAAGATATTGAGTTTTCCATCATCTCTTGCCATAGATGTAGTCAATCTGATTCCTGTGTGTTCCATCTGGTGAAGTCCATGTGTATAGCTGCTGTTTGTGTTGTTGAAAAAAGGTATTTGCAATGAGTAAGTCATTGGTCTTACAAAATTCTACCACACTATTTCCAGCATTATTTCTATCACCAAGGCCAAATATCCCAACTACCAGTGATTCTTCTGTTTGCAACTTTTGCATTCCAGTCACTGGTGATAATTAACATATCCTGATTGCATGTTTGGTCAATTTCAGACTGCAGAAGTTGATAAAATTCTTCAATTTCATCATCTTTGGCTTTGCTGGTTGGTTCATAAATCTGAATAACAGTCATATTAACTGGTCTTCCTTGTAGACATATGGATATTATCCTATCACTGACACAATTGTATGTCAGGACAGATCCTGAATTATCCTTTGTGATGATGAATGCCATGCCCTTCCCCTTCATATTGTCATTCCTGGCATGGTAGATCACATGGTTGCCTGATTCAAAATAGCCAAAACCAGTCCATTTCAGCTCACCAGTGCCTAAGATACTAATCTTCATGCATTCCATTTCATTTGTGACAACTTCCAATTTTGCTAGATTCATACTTCATACATTCCACATTCTGATTATTAATGGATATTTACAGCTGTTTCTCCTCAATTTGAGTCATGCCACATCAGCAAATGGAGGTCTCGAAAGTTTTACCTTATTCATATCTGTAAGGTTGGTTCTACTCTGATGATGCAGCTCAGTCTTAGTCGTATTTTGAGAGCCTTCCAACCTAAGTGGCTCATCTTCCTGCTCTGTATTGGACAATGTTTCTGGGCTATTCATAAAGTTGTGCAGTAATGTATCAGACAATGTTTCTCTGCTACTCATAAGGTTTTCCCTGGCCAATATTTTGAGAAGTGAATGGCCTCTTCCTTCTTCCTAGTCTGTCTCAGTCTGCAAACCAGGCTGAAACCTGTACACCATGTGTACCCTGCTGGGTATGAAACACTGGTAGCACAGCCTCAAGCCTCACAGCAACATGCCACCTCAGTAGGACAAACCGACCGACAAGTTTGTCTCCCTTAGCTGTTCAAAACCTCTCCAACCTCCCCTTACCTGGATCCCTGCCACTTCCTCCTCACTCTTTCCTGGGCTCTCTGGCCTTTTCTCTCCTTTCCTCCACATTCCCACCTTGCCACTTGTGGGGCATGGCCTGGATTCCCTCCCCTCACCTAGATCCCAGCCACTGACTCATTGCTGCTCTGTCCTGTCCCCCTGGTCTTTTCTCCCCTTTTCCCTGCTTTCCTGCCTTGCCACTTGTGGATGTGGCCTGATCTTCCCCACCTCTTACCTGAATCCCTGCCACTGTCTCCTCACTGCTCTGTCCCAGTCCCCCTGGCCTTTTTCTGTCCTTTCCTCTGTTTTCCTGCCTTGCCACTTGTGAGGCATGGCCTGGGTTCCGCCTCACCCTTACCTGGATCCCTGCCGTGCCTCCTTGCTGCTCTGTCCTGGTTCCTAGCTGACCCCAGGTGCAACATAACCCTGGTTCTGTACCATCCTCACAATCCTTGCTATACTTGAGCCCATCATTGCCATCACTGTGTCAATCCATTTCCTTGAAGAGCTTCCCCCTTTTCATTAACTTTCTATTTTACCAAACATGACATTCTTCTCCAGAGAATGGTCCCTCTTGATAACATGACCAAAGTAGAAGTCTGGCCATCCTCACTTCTAAGAAGCATTCTAGCTGTACTTCTTCCAAGACAGATTTGTTTATTTTTCTGGTAATTTATGGCATATTTAACACTCCTTGCCAACAACATAATTCAAATTAATCAATTCTGTGATTTTCCTTATTCATTGTCCAGCTTTCACATGTGTAGGAGGCAATTGAAAACATCATGGTTTGGGTCAGATGCACCTTAGTTCTCAAAGTGATATCTTTACCCTTTAACAATTTAGAGAGTTCTTTTGCAACAGATTTGTCTAATGCAATATGTTGTTTGATTTCTTGGCTGCTATTTCCATGGGTGTTGATTGTGGATCCAAGTAAAATAAAATTCTTGATAACTTCAAACCTTCATCCATTTATCATGATGTTGTCTATTGGTTCAATTGTGAGAATTTTTGTTGTCTTTATGTTGAGGTGTAATCTTTATGAAGCCTGAACTCTTTGAACTGCATTAGTAGGTACTGCAAGCCTTCTTCACTTTCAGTGGGCAAGGTTGTGTCATCTGTATATTGGAGGTTGTAAATGACTCTTCCACCAATCCTGATCCCATATTCTTCTTCATGTAGCCCAGCTTCTCGGATTATTTTATTTATTTATTTATTTACTTATTTTTGCAATGTTCCCTCCCAGCCCTGGCAACCAATACAAAAAGTTCCCCTCCATATATAAACCCTACCTTGACCCTTCACAACAACGAACTGATATTGTACTTGTTCTTCTGTGATTGACTTATTTCATTCAGCATAATGTCCTCCAAATTCATCCATATTATGCAAAGTTTTGCAGACTCTACATTATTCTTTAGTGCTGCATAGCATTCCATTGTGTGTGTGTACAATAGTTTGGTCATCCACTCTTCCGCTGATGGGCACGTAGGTTGTTTCCATCTTTTTGCTATTGTAAATAGTACTGCAATGAACATGAGTGTTCATGTATCTGTTCCTGCCCTGGCTCTCACCTCTCTAGGATATATACGTAGTCATGGGATTGCTGGGTCAAATGGTATCTCTAATTCCAGCTTTCTAAGAAACCGCTTTACTACTTTCCACAGTGGTTGTATCACTTCACAGTCCCACCTGCAATCTATGAGGATACCAATCACTCCACATCCCTGCCAGTATTTGTTATTTTCTGTCTCATTGAACCTTGCCATCTGTGCTGAGGTGAGATGGTACCTCATTGTTATTTTGATTTGCATCCCTCTGATGGACAATAATTGTGAGCATCTCTTCATGTATTAGCTGGCCACTGGGATATCCTCCTTGGTGAAGTGTCTATTTATGTCTTCTGCCCATTTTTCAATTGGGTTGTTAATTCTTTTGCTGTTGAGGCATTGGAATTTTCTATAAATCTTAGAGATAAGGCCCTTGCCAGATATGTAATTAACAGCAACTATGAATTTGTTGCTGTCATTTTTGTTATGTGCTTTTTTGTGATGTCATTTTCTTTGTTCCATATAATTTTCTATACCAAGCTCGTTTTGTTTATGAAACATGTCATCACTTCCTTCATGCTATTATTTTAATATTTGCTAAATATTTGTGCTAGTCTTTTTTATTTTGATGTGAAGGTTTATCATTTTTCTTTGAGGTTACCCTGCAATTTATAGTTTTCTTTCCAAGTTTAGAACAGTCCATTCTATCTTGTAGTTGTCTTGACTTCCCTACCATCTAGAAGTTCTGTAATGACACAGTTTTCTCCCTCTTTTTCATTTGTAGTTGTCCTCATTTGTCAATTGATGTTTCTTGTTCCATTTTTACAATCTTGTAGACTTATTTATTTTGGATACTTCCATAGCTGGGTTGGTTTCTGGCTAATATCATCATTTATGTTAATGGTCAGTTGTTGTTTGCTTTTGTTGCTTCTCTGTCCAAAGGGCTCCCTTTAGCATCTCTTGTAAGCTTGGTCTGGTTTTAACAAATTCCCTTAGTTTCTGCTTATCTGGAAATGTCCTAATTTCAACATCATATTTGAGGGACCATTTTGCTGGGTACATAATTCTTGGTTGGAAATTTTTCTCTTTCAATATACCACCCCATTGTTTTCTCACCTGCATGGTTTATGGTGAGAAATCCGAGCTTAGAATTATTGGTTGCCCTTGTAGGTAACTGTTCTTCTTTCCCATGCTGCTTTCAGCTTTCCTTCTTTGTCTTTGGTTTTTGTGAGTTTGGTGATGATATGTTTTGGTGATTTTCTTTTGTGATCTAACTTGTTTGGGGTTCACTGGACTTCCAGAATTGATAAATTCTTATCTTTCATCATACTAGGAAAATTCTCTTCCAACAAATCTTTGACAAGTTTCTCTGTGGTTTTATTTGTCTCTTCCTGTTCTGGAATTCCAATTACACGTAGGCTATTCCTTTTGATAGTATCTCACATGAACTTTAGGCTTTCTTCATTTTGTCTTGATCTTTTTTTCTGATTGATCCCTTTCCAAAGAAGTATTCAGGTATTT
>NW_006921751.1:332598-333796 GCF_000298275.1 Orycteropus afer afer
GGGTGTCTATCCTGGTTCCTTGTTTCTCTTGCTTTATCTTGCTTCTTTGAGTGGACTGTGATGCTCTATTGTCTCTGAGGCATTGTGACATTTTTGTGTTTATATTTAATTGGTGATTGTGTGTTGGAGTGACTTCCCCATGATTTTTGTTTTCTTTGTTTTGTTTGAATGTTATCTACGTAAGCAGGGTACTATGCTGTGCTCCAGTATTCACTAGATGACAGCACTTATACACTCATCACCTGTCTCTTTTCCTGTTGTCAGCCTCTTGTATGTCCCTGCTGACCCTGGCAAATAGAGCCTATTCTTAGGTCACTGGAATCTGAATGAGAATGCTGTCACTTTAAAACCCAAAATGGTTGCCACATGTAAAGATTCAAAATGCCTGCACCCTCAGTGACTTTAAATACCTGAAATGTCCACCACTTGTAAACTTTCAAAATGGCAGCACTCTCAGTCACCTTAAATATCCAAAATGGCTGTCACATGTAAACAATCAAAATGGCTACAATCTCCAGACAGCCAAAAGTCCACAGCTCAGATTGTCTCCCTCCTTGTTGTTTCCCTTCCTAGTCATAGGCCACCAGCAGTTGTCCCTGCAACCCTTGGTGACTAGGGCTGATCTTCAGGTCAATTCTCAGGTCCCAAAACCACTTGGAAATATTCCAGCTGTTTGTCCTGTCAGAGTAGCTGACAGTCCTCATTACAACCATCTCTGAACTAACTGTTTTTGTTCAGGTTTTTCCACTAGTTGGTGCGTAATCCACTTCTGTATAGTTCCTATCAAAGCTCAGGGATCCAGGATAATGTTCTGTATCTCTGTCAGTTGGTTTCTCTTTTCTTTGTGGAAGAGGGTCTGTGTTGCTTTTCTGCCTAGTCCTCCATCTTACTGGAAGTTTTCATTAATGATATATTGATAAGAGACTCTGACAAGGAGATCCTGGCAAATGGTTAAGCTCTTGGCTATGAATCAAAAGTTTGGTTGTTGGTAGTTCAAACTCACCAGAAGCACCACAATAAACAAGCCAAGTGAACTGTTTCTAAAAGATCACAGACTTGAAAACATGGAGCAGTTCTGCACACATGGTTTTCCAAGAGTTATAATGGACTGAACTGCAACTAACAAGAACAACATACCTCTTAATTTCATTTGCTGCACAACATCTTTTTACATAATTGCTAACAGAGTCAGTTGAAA
>NW_006921751.1:345593-346210 GCF_000298275.1 Orycteropus afer afer
ACAAACAATCCAATTAAAAAATGGGCAGAAGACATGAATAGACACTTTACCAAGGACGATATTCAAGTGGCCAACAAACACATGAAGAAATGCTCATGATCATAAGCTATTAGAGAGATGCAAATCAAAACAATAATGAGATATCATTTGCTCCAGCACTAGTAGCAAAGTTCGACAAGACAGTAAATAACAAATGCTGGCGTGGCTGTGGAGAGATTGGGAATCTCATACACTGCTGGTGGGACTGTAAAATGGTACAACCATTGTGGAAAGCAGTATGGCTATTCCTCCAAAAGTTGGAATTAGAAATAGCATTTGACCCAGCCATTCCATTACTAGGTATATACCCTAAAGAAGTGAGAGCCATGACAATAACAGATATATGCACACTTATGTTCATCACATCACTATTTACAATAGCCAAAAATGGAAACAACCTAGGTGTCCATCAACTGAGGAATGGATAACCAAACTGTGGTAAATACACACAATGGAATACTATGCAATGCTAAAAAATAATGTAGAAGCTGGAAAACACTGCATAATGTGGATGAACTTGGAGGACCTTATGCTGAGTGAAATAAGTCAGTCACAAAAGGACAAATATTGTATTAGTC
>NW_006921751.1:347384-350341 GCF_000298275.1 Orycteropus afer afer
AATACAGTCTTCAGTATAGATTACATTTCAATATAAAGAAAATGAAAACCCTCACACATGGACTTATAAGCAACATCATAATAATGGAGAAAAGATTGAAGTCAAAATCTTCACATTGCTCAGTTCTGCAATCAATGGCAATGGAAGCAGCAGGCAGGACATCAGATGACATATAGCATCAGGCAAATTAGCTGCAAAGGACCTCTTTCAAGTGCTGAAGAGCAAAGATGTCTCCTTGAGGACTAAAGTGTGCCTGACACAAGCCATTGCATTTTCAATTGCCTCATATGCATGTGAGAGCTGGGCAATGAATAAGGGAAACAGAAGAAAAGTTGATGCTTTTGAGTGTGGTTCTGGTGAACAATGCTGAGAGTACCATGGACTGTTAAAAGATCTAACCAATCTGTCCTAGAGGAAGTGCAGCTAGAAGACTCCTTGGAAACGAGAATGGCCAGACTTTGTCTCCCCTAGTTTGGTCATATCAGAAGGGACCATTCCCTGGAGAAGGATGTCATGCTTGATAAGGTGGAGGATTGAAGAAAGAGAGGAAGGCCCTCAAAAAGATGGATTGACACAGTGGCTGCAGTGATGGGCTCTAGCATAGCAAGGATTGTAGAGCTGGCACGAGACCAGGCAGTGTTTCGTTCTCCTGTGCCTGTGCATAGAGTCCCTATGAGTCGGAAACAACTCAATGGCACCTAACAACAACAACAACATATTGGTGCTAATACCAATTTTCACATAGGAAAATACAAAGTCATAATTTTAATATTACAATTATAAATATTAATGAAGATACTTCAAAATCTTTTCTCATTTGTATTTCTATTATTTTGATACATAGAATTTCATTTCTATTATCTGTGTTCCCCGTTTCAGTATGAAATTGAAAACATTTGTTCTTACTAACAACATAATATAGTGCAATTATGTCATTTGTATTATTAAAACAACTGAACATTTAAAAATAAATGGACATTGTCATTTTATAAAATTTGAAATGTAAAATAACATTCATCATCATATAGGCTCATCCTATCTTAATTAGAAATTTTAGAGAACTCTCAAGATGATGTTGTTTCTATGCTTCTTTTTAGTTGATTGTTTTTGAAAATATCTAGTTTGAACTATGATTTAAAAAAAAGAAAACTATCCTTTTTAATTAACCTCTTTGATTTCTCTGATGATTACTTAGCAGGACTGTTAAGCTAATAATGAATGTTTAAAAATGATGTAATTCATTTTATTCTTAAAAAGAGGAAAAGTGATGCTACTTCTGTAAAATAATCATTATAGATATTCTATTATATATAAAGATGTCATATATGTAATGTCCTGAGTATGCAACTTAAGAAATAAAAAAGATGAGGCTTAAGAAAAATTTAGGAAATGTTCTTTGTCCTAGTTCTTAAATCATTCACCATATACTATCTCACATTTATTTCTGTTACTAAATAAATATATTTCAAACATTATTGCAAGAGCTTTTGTACATCTTATCAAATTGCCAAATACCACAAATACTTCATAAACTCTTTTCATTTTAGCCAAACAGTCTGACTTCAGAAAACCTGATGGCTTTCCAAAAGTGAAGAATTTTAACTAGACTCAAGGGAGTAGTAGAAAATATTTTCCAGATTAGAAGCAGCTGATGTCACTTCTTAATATTTTGCCCATAAGCAATCAATTTGCATTTGCTTTTCAAGTACATACCTATCACATAATAACTGAGTTTATTAAAAATGGATTTATTTTACAAACCTACACAAAAACATAATGATATTTTATTCCAGCTCATCAATGCACTTTGCATTCAATGCATGATTCTTCAAAATTACCTGTGTGAAATGATATTTTTATTCAACACACTGAGGATCTTCAAAGTACATAACATCCAATACAAAATATAAAACACTGCTGCCAGATTTAATCAATAATTTCACAGAATTTTAATAATGATTAAAATAATTTATATTCTATGTCCATGTAAGACAATTGAAGATTAATTTGCTTTAAACATTGAAATATTATATTCATACTTATTTCATTTGTAACAAACCACTCAATGATTTATAAAAGAAAATAGCTCTTTATAGTGGTATTTGGCATTTTACCATAATCAAAGTTAATTATATCTTTCATTGTTTTTAAATTTAGTGAACCAAATGTGGCTTATGGAGTTACAGATTAAATAATAATAATAATAATTAATTTAATTAAAATATTTTGAAGACATTATTTTCAAATATATAGTTGGACCCAACATTTCATAGACGAAATGTTAATGTACAATTGCCTTAGACATTAAAGTTGGTTTCATTTTAACACCAGCTTAGTTTTAAAATGTCTATAAAACATATCGGAAAAAAACTAATTAATATAAAAATATTGTGCATGTTGTCAGATACCAAGACAGAATATATGGTATGATTATTAGAATAATAGGCATTAAGTCCTAGAAGAAAATAGAAAATATTATTTAAGTTAATATATCCAAAAAAAACAAAACAAACTCACTACCATCAAGTCAGTCCTGACTCAAAGCGACACCTCCTTGGGTTTCCGAGGTGGTATCTCTATGGAAGAAGATTACCGAATATTCCTTCCGGGGATTGACTGGTAGGTTTCAACCACCAGCCTTTTGGTTTGCAGTCAAATGACTTAGGCACTATGCCACCAGAGATCCCTAATTACTCCATGTTATAATAATTTTTAAAGCAGTTGTACGTTTGGTCAAATGCATTTGGAAAACAATGCTATTTAATATATTTCCCTATTGAATATGCACAAAATACATTAATATTTTGAATGTTCTATAACAATAACAACAAATACCTGGAGTTAAGAATCATGTTTAAATTTGTTTCATTGAGCATGTGCATATTATTTAGCCATGGCACTATTTTTTTTGTTTCATATCAACATAATAATACCTTTGAAAAATGTCTAATACTCTT
>NW_006921751.1:350721-370521 GCF_000298275.1 Orycteropus afer afer
TGTGTGTGTGTGTGTGTGTGTATTTAATGTTTTAATTATTCATTTTGAGAGCTGAAGCCTTTTCTTCTAATGTACAGAAGATAAAATTTAAGCTCAATTCTCAGTAAACAGTTTCTATGGTAGCAGGAGGATACAATGGGAGTTGAAGGAAGAGAAGACAGAGGTCATCAGAAACGTGTTATAATTTATACTTCTCAAGCTTTGATCTTGGCAGGAATTTTCAGATTATTTGAAGTAAATGGTGAAAACACAGGGACTTTATCTGCTCTCTCATTTGGGCCTCTGGGCAGGGCTGTTCTGTAAACAATGGCATTTTCAGAACTGAATATAAAAACTTGGTTAAGAGGTTACTGTGCCATGATCAGGAAAAGAAATGGTCTAAACAGATTTCCTGAGCCTCTCTCAGTGTCTGTCACTGAGTTGATTCTGACTCCTAGTGATCCGTAGAATTACTCAGGTTTCTAAGGCTGTAATCTTTACAGAAGCAGACTGCTTCATCTTTCTCTTGTGGAATGGCTGGTGGGTTCGAACCAATGAATTTTTGGTTAACATCTGAATGCTTTAACCACAGTGCCACTGTTACTCATGATAAAGTATGAGCTAATGCACCTTCTTTGGCATTTGCCAGGACAGAACAGATGTATTTGAAATATAACCCACGGTAGAACACCAGTGTTGGGTGTAGATCAGAGAGAAAATGAAAGAGAGACCTGAGTTTGGAAATGATAGATTTCTCAAAGAAAATAGAGTTGGTGTGGAAATGTGGGTAATGCCTCTTATACCTGTATCCTACCCAAAAGAAAAGATTGTTGGTTTACTAACCGCAGTCAGCAGGATGTGGAATAACTGGGTAGATTAGGAAAGGTACTTGTCCTAGAGAACAAATATTATCATATGCACAATAAAGAACCAGCCAAAAGGGACTAGCTATCCCAACTTATGCCCAGTACACAGGGGCAGGCCATATTCAACTACTAGTCAAATTTATTCAAAACCCATCTTTTCCTCAGTTCAGGATATCTCTGTACTGGCAGGTATGTTGGATGTCTAAGCAAAAACTATGCACTTTAGAAGATGGGGATAGACCTAACAAATTAAATACTCAAGAAGGAATTCCTAGGACCCTATTCTAGAACTCCAGCCAGCAACAGTTCTGAGTAGTTGGTACCAATTCTCTTCTTAATATGAAATATTATATTATCATTTTGGTTTTAAAGAATCTGGCAACAAAATACTGAACAGGGGAAACAGCTACAAATAATAGAAAAGGTCCTAGCAGTAAAGAGACTTGTTTGGAGGAATTTGTATAGAACAAATGAAAAGTAATAAGAACCAAATAGACATCTACAGTATGAATGTGAAGGAAGGCTTGACTCTCAGTTCCAAGAATGGAAAACAGTCACTAAGTTTCCAAAATTTAAAGGAAATGCACTAGATTCAGAAATGAAGTAGAAGATCAGTTAATAGGGTAGGGTATATTACATCTTCCAAGATTAATAACTTTTTATCTGAATCCTAGGATAATATGATAAAATTCTTCAAATCCTATTAAGTTGGAAATGGTTCCTGAGCATGAGATAGTTTTGACACAACATGTAATGGATTAGGTTGATAACACATATGGGGAGAATATGAAACAAGAAGCCAAGCAAATAATAAAAGAGTTATTTTCAGAAGAATTTCTATTGCCATTTATTTATTTTTGTTAGATGCTGTCGAATCAGTTTTGACTTATAGTGATCCCATGTACGACTGAATGAAACTCTGCCCAGTCTCGTGCAGTGTGCACAATCGTTGCCATGATTGAGCCCATCATTGTAGCCGCTGTGTCTGTGTCATCACATCTCTTTGGATGTCTTCCTCTTTTTTGCTGACCCTGTTCTTTACCAAACATAACATCCTTCTCTTGGAACTGATCCCTTCTGACAACATGACCAATATACATGAGACGAAGTCTGGCCATTCTCTCTTCAAAGAAGCATTCTCCTTGTACTTCCTCCAAGATATATTTGTTTGTACTTCTAGGAGTCCACTGTACATTCAGTATTCTTTGCCAACACCACAAATCAATTCTTCTGTGATCTTCTTTACTCATTGCCTAGCTCTCACATGCACATGAGGCTGTTTGAAATCATCATGGCTTGGATCAGGAACATCTTATTCTTCAAAATGATATCTTTGCTCCTAAACACTTTAAAGAGGTCTTTTGTAGCAGATTTGTCCAAAGCAATATGTAGCTGATTTTTTTCCTTTTTGTTTTTTTTTTTTGAGGGTGTATGAAATTTTACAAGCACTGTTTTATATTCAACAGTTCATACTTTTTTTTTTAACTTTATTGTAGTGAAAATATACACAAGACATTTGCCAACATAACTACTTCCACATTCACAGCTCATGGACATTGATGACATTTTTCTCGTTGTGTGACCATTATTAATAACCTTTTCCAAAATATTTCACCAACATTTGCAAAGACTCAATGTCCCACAAACAAAAGCTTCCCTTTTCCCTCTCCTTCCTACCCCTGGTAACCACTAATAATCTTTGGTATATATACTGCCTCGGAAACCCAAGGAGGGGTCGCTATGAGTCGGGGCCGACTCGACGGCACATAACAACAACAACAACATATATATATATATATATATATATATATATATATATATATATATATGCATTTTTTTTCCCCCAACCTATCTAAGGATTTAGTCTCTCCTCCCCTACCATCCTGGTAAACAACAAAGCAATTTCCTTTCATGTATGAACTTTTCCTTGACTTTTTACAAGGACAATACAATATTTGTCCTTCTCTTATTGACTAATTTCACTCAGCATAATGTCCTCTAAGATCATCCATGTTATGCAGTGTTTTGCAGATTCTACATTATTCTTTAGAGTTGCATAGTATTCCATTGTGTGTATGCACCAGAGTTTGTTTATCCATTCCTAGTGATGGTCACTTAGGTTGTTTCCAGCTCTTAGCTATTGTAAGTAGTGCTATGATGAACATGGGTGTGCATATATCTATCTGTGTCCTACCTCTCACTTCTTTAGGATATATACCTAGTAATAGAATCGCTAGATTAAATGGTATTTCTATTTCCAAACTTTTAAGGAATCACAATACTGATTTTCACAGTAGTTGTATCATTTTACAGTCACACCAGCAGTGTATGAGAATCCCAATCTCTCAACATCCTCACAAGCATTTGTTATTTTCTGTCTTATTGAACTCTGCTATTAATGTAGGAATGGCGTGGTTGTTTTAATTTGTATCTCTCTAATGACTAATTGAGAACATATCTTCATGTATTTGTTGGCTGTCTGGATATCTTGTTTGGTGAAGAGTCTGTTCATGTCTTCTGCCCGTTTTTTAATTGCATTGTTTGTCTTTTTGATTTTGAGGTGGAGTTTTCTATCAATTTTAGAGATAAGTCCAATATCTTGTTCCCAAATATTTTTTTCCCATTCTGTAGGTTTTTATTTACTCTTTTTGAGAATTATTTTGATGCACATAAGAATTTAATTTTTAGATGATCCCAATCATCTAGTTTATTTTCTGCTGTTTTTGCATCTTGGGTTATGCTTGATAGTCTATTTATGCCATAAGTTAGGGCCCCTAAGTTGGCCCCTATTTTTCCTTTGATAAACTTACTTTTAGGTTTCAAATTTAAGTTTTTGACCCATCTGGATTTAGTTTTTATGTATGGTGTGAGGTATGGATCTAGTTTCATTTTTCTGCAAATGGATATCCAGTTTGCCAGCATCATTTGTGAGAGAGACTATCTCTTCCCCATCAAATGGATTTTGGCCCTATGTCAAAGATCAGCTGACCATAGGTTGATGGGTCCATTTCTGGGTTCTCAATTCTTCTCCCCTGGTCAATATGTCTGTCCTTGTACCAATACCATACTGTTATGACAACTGTGGCTGTGTAGTAGGTTTTGAGATCCAGGAGTGTGTGAGATCTCCTACTTTGTTAATTTTCTTCAGTAGTGCTTGGCTTATCCAAGTTATCTTTCCTTTCCATATAAAATTAATGATTGGTTTTTCCATGTCTTTAAAGAATGATGATGGAATCTGGATTGAGATTGCATTGACTGTATAAATCACTTTGAGTAATATTGTCATTTTCACAAAGTTCAATCTTCCTATCCATGAGCATGATATGTTCTTCCATTTATGTAGATCTCATAGTTTCTTGAAGTAGTGTACTGTAGTTGTCTTTGTACAGGTCTTTTGTGTTCCTAGTAAGATTTATTCCCAAGTATCTTATCGTTTTGGTAGCTTGTGTTAGGCTGGGTTTTCTAGAGAAGTAAAACCACTAAAGCTTATATATACATACATACACGCACACACACACATATGTTGTTGTTGTTATGTACTGTCGAGTCGGACCTGACTCATAGCGACCCTTCCTTGGGTTTCCAAGGCAGTATCACTACAGAAGTAGATTGCCCCATCTTCCTTCCGAGGAGTGGTCAGCAGTCAAGTGCTTTAGGCACTGTGCTATCAGAGCTCCATATATGTGTGTGTGTGTGTGTGTCTGTGTGTGTGTACACATATAATTTCTGTGCTGAGCTCATATTGTTGGAGTTGTGTTATTACCCTTGCTAAATATTTGTGCTGGCCCTATTTATTATTTTGATGTGAAGGGTTTTTGTTTTTCTTTGAGGTTACCCTGTGATTTATTATTTTCTTCCCAAATTTAAAACAGGCTGTTCTATCTCACAATTGTCTACCTCCTCATGATATAGAAGTTCTGCATCTACAGTATTTATTCCCTCTTTTTGATTTGCAGTTGTCCTCCTTTACTAATTGATGTCTCTGGTTCCCAGTTTATGGTCTTGTAAGCTTATATTGCTTTGGATATTTCTATTACTGGGTTGGTTTCTGGGTTATATTGTCACATATGTTGATCATCGGTTGTTGTTTGCTGTTGTTAGTTCTCTGTCCGAAGGACTCCCTTAAGCATCTTTTGTAAAGTTGGTCTGCTTTAAAAATTTCCCTTAATTTCTGTTTATCTGCAAATCTAATTTCACCCTTGTATTTGATAGACAATTTTGCTGGCTATATACTTCCTGTTTGGAATTTTTCTTTTCTTTCAGGGTTCTATATATATCATCCATTGTCTTCTCATCTGCAAAGTTACTGCCAAGAAATCAGAGCTTAATCTTATTGGCTGCCCTTTGTACATACCTTTTCATTTTTTCCAAGCTGACAGGATGTTTTCTTTGTCTTTGCTTTTGGTGAGTTTGATATTCATTTTTCTGCAAATGGATATCCAGTTTTGCCAGCATCATTTGTGAGAGAGACTATCTCTCTTGATATGTCTTGGTGTTTTTCTTTTTGGGTCTTTTTTGGGGTTCGTTGAACTTCTTGAATGGATATATTGTCATCTTTCATATTAGGGAAATTCTTTTCCAAAAAATTATCAACAATTTTTTTCTGTGGTTCTAGCTGTCTCTTCCTGCTCTAGAATTCTGAGTTTATGCAGGTTATTCCTCTTGATGGCATCCCACGTGAGTCTTAGGGTTTTGTCATAATGTTTTGATCTTTCGTCTAATTGATCCCTTAAAGTAGTATTGAGGTATTTGTCTTCAATCTTATTAATTCTGTCTTCCATTGATTAGATTCTACTCCTTTGCCCATTCAGTGTATTATCTGTGTCTGATGTCTTGTTGTTGTTGTTGTTATGTGCCATCAAGTCAGACCCAACTCATAACGACCCCTCCTTGGGTTTCTGAGGCAGTATCACTATGGAAGTAGATTGCCCCATCTTCCTTCTGAGGAGTGGCTGATGGGTTTGAACTGCCAGCCTTGTGGTTAGCAGTCAAGTGCCTTAGGCACATCTGGATTTCTATTTGTTGTTTTTGTATCATTTCTAATTTATTGTTTGTCAATTTGTTCTTGTATTTTTTTTCTAAATTATTATAGAGTTTTGTCTGTGTTTTCCTTAATTTTGTCAGTGTTTTCATTGATTTGTCTCTCAATCCATTGAAAGTACCCAAATATAATTCTTTTGAATTCCTTGTCAGGGAATACCAATGCTGCTTCTTCCTCAGGGATGCTTGCTGACTTTGTATCTTGGTCTCTTGTTTCTATTATTTAATCTTGCTTTTCTGTATGGACTGTGATTATCTGTTGTCTCTGAGACACTGTGGTGTTGTCATATTTATGTTTAATGTGTGTTTATATGTTGGTGTGACTTATATGGATTTTTTTCCTTTATTTATTTATTGATATATCCGTGTGAGCAGGGTACTATGCTCCTCTAATTGCTAGGTGTTAGCAGTGAGGCACTCACTACTTGTCTCCTGGTGGGTGTAATAAAGAATAAGAGTGTGTGCCTAGATCTCTGTTAGCTGTTCATAAACAGCATTTTTACTGATGCAAACAGTAAATTTGCTCAGCTGCTAACCACAAGGTTGGAAGGTTGACTCCACCTAAGGACATCTGAGAAGAATCTATTTCTGAAAAATCAGCCATTGAAAGCCCTATGGAGCACAATTCTATTCTGACACACATGAAGGCACTATGAGTGGTTTTGTAGTCCCTGGTACATCACAAACACATGATCTCCTTGGATTCTCAGGGCTATCGTGAAGGAGGTTCCACTACTGCCCTAGTTCAGGATGAACAAACTCACCCAGGGTTATGGTCATGGAACATCACCCCAGACAAGCTAACTGCAATCCATGTAAAGTAATCCAACCAGAACCCTCTAATCCTGTCTTCTTGGCCTGCTTGGTTTTTCTGTTCCCCAGCATACAATCTCAGAGAAGCCCACTCTCTCACCCTAGTGAGTCAAACAACCTCATCTTCACGTCTGTTCATTTCCCTGGCCAGCTCATGATGCTAAACAGCTCACCAACGAGAAGGGGACATGCTGAGTCTCGGAGCCAGCACATCCTGAGCATCTGAGCTAAAAGGATCTTCCAGTTAGAGGTGCTGATGATCAGAATGTCCTATGTTGGAGGAAACAGGACTTTGATATTTTTATGCGAAAGGGCAAGAGAAGCCTCCTGCACATCCCCTCCCAACACTCACCAGCACTCCCTGGGTAGGTCAGCCTAGATCTTCTCTGAGATTCATGCCCTCAGTGCTCATGTCTGTAATTTTGAGGATCACAGGGTTAAAAATAATTATGTGAACACCTTACTGTGTGTTTGATGATGCCCTAGTGCTTTAGACTTATGATTCATATTGATTTCATCCTAACTGTACTGAGTCCCTTGCACATGCCAGGCACTTCACAGAAATTAAATCCAAGATGTTAAACTGGCACTGTGGAGTAATTGGGTGCAAGTAAGTGCTCAGCTACTAACAGAAAGTTGGAAGTTTGAGTCCACCCAGAGCTGCCCGTGGAAAAAAGGGCTGGAGATCAAAATTAGGTTTTGAAAACCCTATGGAGGAAGTTCTACTCAGACACACATGGGCTTGCCATGAGTAGGAGTTGACTCCTCCACAACTTGTTTGGTTTTGGTATTGTTCACTTTAGAATTTTCTTAAATTGAATTATTTCTTAAAACTTATTTAAAAGGAAACTTTAAATTATAAACTTTTATACAAGAAAGTGGCTACCTCCAAGCAAATGACCATTAAAAAAAAAAAGAGTTATTGAGGGTGAGTTGAGCTGGTTTTGGCTGCTGTCTATCATTGGTCAGTTGGTACAAAAGCAAGTGATGGACCTCACTCAGTCTGTGGGGCTGCAGGAGTTGCAGGTACGCTTGGGTTGTGTGGGAATGATTGCTGTTCTCCACTCAATTAGACCCCCAAAAAAATAAATAAATAAAATACATTTTTTTTTAAAAATCATAAAACAAAAACAAGAGAACAAAAACTCAAACTACATAAACAAACAGATACAATTGCAAAAAAAAAAGAGCAATGAATAAGAAGAAAAATTTTCAAATTATATTTAAAAAGAAAGATAATGTGGAAAAGAGGAAAATAAAAAAAAATGGGGGAGGGTGTAATGAGAGCAAAGAGCAAGAGTAAAAGAGAAAAGAAAACTTCAAAAGCAAAAACAAGGGATGGGAAAAACTATAAGGAAGAAAAAAGAAGAGAAGCAGGAAAAGGGAAGAGAGAGGGGAAAGAAAGAAAGAAAGAACCAGGGATGGAAATGAGAAAGAAAGGAAAAAAAGGTAGAAAGAAGGAATATTTTTTAAAAAGATTTTGAATAATTTCAAAACAAACAAACAAAAACAAAACTGTGTGGGATGGGGCATGGCATCTAGGCTCTGCCAGAGCACAGACAAGGATTGAATCCCTTCAGGTCAAGGTGGGTAGAGGCAGAGAGAGGGGAAAGGACACACCTTTCTCCAAGAGGGCACAGGTCACAAGGGTAATGAGGGGAATATCGTACCTATCCATCCATCAGTCACCAGTGTGGGTGTCCTTGCTGTCCTTGGTAGATGAAGCCCACTCCTAGGTCACAGTCCAAGCAAGAAAACCACTTGCACACACTCAGAATGATTGTGCTGGCCTCTCAAAAACATTTAAAATGACTGTCCCCTCAGAAGAGCCGCTAACAGTCCACAGGTCTGCCTCTCCACTTCCTCACTGTTCTCTCTTCTGGTTATAAGTCCTTGCCCATGCAGCCTTGATGAGCAGAGCCAATTCTTATGTTGCCATCAGGAAATATTCAAAATGGCTGTGCCCTCAGGACAGCCAGCAGTCCACAGCTCCATTTGTCTCTTTACTCAGTGTTTCATTCAGGTTCTTCTACTAGCTGTTATTTAATGCACTTCTTTATCCTTCCCTTCAAACTCAGGGTTGCATGATTGCACTCTATATCAGAAGGTCTGTGTAGCTTGTCTGCCTATTTTACCATCTTGCCGAAACACCTTCCAGTTCATACACAGTATGTTTTGTGACCCTTGTTACATTCCCCACAGTATAAGAGCTCTCTTCCTAATTCCTCCCTGTGGTTCCCCTTTCTCTGTGTCTTTATGACTATGCATTCTTGCCACACTACCTTTCGCACTGTGCAAATGCTGCCCTGTGATCTTCTGTTGTAAGCAATCAGTTCTTTCCAAATAAGATGTAGAACAATATTGTTATATACTATGTTGCAATAATTGAGCTTGATGTCCCCTGTAACTATGGTCCCCAGCGCACAGGCCCAGCAACTTGCTCCTTCAGATGCTTAGTTATGCTAAGAAGTAATCCTTCTATTAGTTTTAAACTGAAGATGGACATTGCTAAAGCACATACAAATATATATGTAGAAATGTCATCTGCCAGATCTTCCCATTTGCCTAGCCATACCTTATCTTCTTGCCTGTCTATGTATCCAGCTATAAATTATTTGCTGTTACTGAAATACAGTATTGTGTATGCTGTAGTATTTGCCTTTATTGTTTGTATCTCTTGTACACCTCTCTGTATCTTCCTTTTCCTTAGTGTTATTGTGCTAGTCACATGCTTTTTGTTACATTACTTTTTCACCCATATGATACCTATCTCTTAACTATCTATCTAGTCCACCCCCACCTCCACTCCCATCCTTGGCAATGGACAAAGAAAATTTCCTTCCCCATGTAAACTTTTCCTTGACTTTTAAAAATAACTGGCTATTATAATATTTGTCCTTCTGTGACTGACTTATTTCACTCAGCATAATGTCTTCCATGTTTATCCAAGTTATGAGGTGATTTGCTGATTCTTCATTATTCTTTAATGCTACATAGTACTCCATTGTGTGTATGTACCATAGTGTGCTTATCCATTCATCTGTAGGTGGGCACTGATGTTGTTTCCATCTCTTTGTTATTGTAAATAGTGCAGTGATGAACATGGGTGTGCATATGCCTAATCATGTTCCACATTTCATCTCTTCAGAATATATTCCTAGTAGTGAGATTTCTAGATCTAATCATATTTCTATTTCCAACTCTTTAAGGAAGCATCATATGGTTTTTCATAGTGGTTGTACCATTTTACAGTCCCTCTGGAAACAGTTTGGTTCTTGATAGCTGTTTCCCTAGGTATTGATTGTAGATCCAAGTAAAATGAAATTCTTAGCAACTTCAGTCTTTCTCCATTTATCATGACATTGCTTGGTACAAATGTAAGGATTTTTGTTTTCTTTATCTTGAGGTGTAATCCACGATAATGACTGTAATCTTTTATCTTCATTAGTAAGTACTTCAACTCTTCTTCATTTTTATCCAGCAAGGTTGTGTCATCTGCATATTGCAAGTCACTAATGAGTTTTCTCGCTATCCTGATGCTGCATTCTTCTACATATCATCCAGCTTCTCAGATTATTTGCTGAGTCATTTATGTTGTTGTTGCTATATGCCGTCGAGTCAGACTGACTCATAGCAACCTCTCCTTGGGTTTCTGAGGCAGTATCACTACGGAAGTAGATTGTCCTATCTTCCTTCTGAGGAGTGGCTGGTGGGTTTGAACTGCCAGCCTTCTGGTTAGCAGTCAAGTGTCTTAGGCACCATGCTACCAGAGCTCCTATATTTATAGATATAAGTAAAAACCCTTTTTATTCAAAAGGCCAAAAAAAGAAAACAATATTGTTCTAGCTTAAAGGGTTAGAGGATTGCCTTACCAAATAACTGAGTACAAAAGAGTGTTTTCAACATATATTGTCTCATCAGGAGATGTAATTTTATATGCAATATATCAGGAGAACTGGTAGCACAGTGCTTAAGGCATTTGACTGCTAACCAGAAGGTTGGACGTTCAAACCCACCAACCGCTCCTGAGAAGAAAGACTGAGCAATCTACTTCTGTAGAGATACCACCTCAGAAACGCAAAGAAGGGTTGCTATAGTTGGAATCTGCTTAACAGCAGGGCATTTTTCTTTTTTTGTACAAGATTATTCACATTCTTCATGTAGTCCAGCTTCTCAGGTTATTTGTTTAGCATATAGATTGAATAAGTATGGTGAAGGGATACAACCCTGACACACTCCCTTCTTAATTTTAAACCATGTAGTGTCCCCTTGTTCTGTTTGAACGACAACCTCCTGGTCTATGTATAGGTTCCTTATGAGTACAATTAAGTTTTCTGGAATTCCCATTCTTCTCAATGTTATCCACAGTTTGTTATGACCCACACAATCAAATGCTTTTGGATAGTCAATAAAACCCAGGTTATCATATTCCTCGTATTCTTTGTTATGAGTCAAGATCCATCTGACATCAGCAATGATATCCTTTGTTCCATGTCCTCTTCTGAATTGAGCATGCACCTCTGGAAGTTCTCTGTCAATATACTGCTGCAACCGTTTTTAAATTCTCTTCAGTACGAGTTTACTTGTGTGCGATATTAATGATATTGTTTGATAATTCCCACATTCCGTGGGATCACCTTTCTATGGAATGGGTACAAATATGTATCTCTTGCAGTCAGCTGGCCAGGTAGCTGTCTTCCAAATCTCTTGGCAAAACCAAGTGAGTGCCTCCAGTGGGGCATCCATTTGTTGAAACATCTCAATATTGCATCAATTCCTGGAGCCTTGTTCTTCGCCAATTCCTTCACTTCAGCTTTGACTTCCTCTTTGAGTACTGTTGCTTCTTGATCATATGCCACCTCCTGAAATGGATGAAGATCGACCAGGTCTTTTTGGTACAGTGACTTTGTGTATGCCTTCTATCTTCTTTTGATGTTTCCCGAATCATTCAATATTTTCCCCATAGAATCTTTCAGTATTGCAACTTGAGGCTTACATTTTTTCCTCGGTTCTTTCAGCTTGAGGAATGCCGAATGTGTTCTTCACTTTTGTTTTTTTTATCTCCAGGTCTTTGCATATTTCATTATAGTGATTGGCTTTGTGTGCCCAAGCTGCTCTTTGAAATCTTCTGTTCAGCTCTTTTATCTTGTCATTTCTTCCATTAGCTTTAGCTACTCTCTCCTCAAGATAAAGTTTCAGAGTCTCTTCAGACATTCACTTCAGTCTTTCCTTCTTTTCTCATTTTTTTTAATAACTTCTTCCTTTCCTTATGGATGATGTTCTTGATGTCATCAACAATTCTGGTTTTTGGTCATTGGTGTTCAATGCATCAAATCTAATCTTTAAATGGTCTCTAAATTCAGGAGGGATATATTCAAGGTCATATTTTGGCTCTTCTAGACTTGTTTTAATTGTCTTCATCTTCAAGTTGAACATGCATTTGAGTAGTTGATGGTCTATTCTACAATCAGTTGCTGGCCTTGTTTTGGCTGAAGATATTGAGCTTTTCCATCACCTCTTGCCACAGATACAGTCAATCTGATTCCTGTGTAGTTCATCTGGTGAAGTCCAAGTATATAGCTGCCATTTGTGTTGCAAAAAGATATTTACAATGAATAAGTCTTTGGTCTTGCAATATTCTATCATGCCACCTCCAGCATTATTTCTGTCATCAAGGTTAAATTTTCAAACTACCAGTGATTCTCCTTTGTTTCCAGCTTTTGCATTTCAGTCACCAGTAATAATTAATACATCTTGATTGCATGTTCTGTCAATTTCAGACTGCAGAAGTCAATACAAATCTTCAACTTCCTCATCTTTGTTTTTGGTAGTGGGTGTGTAAATTTGAATAATAGTTGTATTAGCTATTCTTCCTTATAGGCATACAGATATTCTCCTATCACTGAGAGCATTGTACTTCAAGACATATCTTGAAACATCTTTTGCACTGATGAATGCCATGCCATTCCTTTTCAAATTGTCATTCCCAGCATAGTAGATCATATGACTGTCTGATTCAAAATGGCCAAAACCAGTCCATTTCAGCTCACTAATGCCTAGGATATCAATCTTTATACACTCCATTTCATTTTTGACAACTTCCAATTTTACTAGATTCATACTTTGTGCATTCCATGTTCTTATTATTAATGGATAATTGCAGCTGTTTCTCCTCAATTTGAGTCATGCCACATCAGCAAACGAAGGTCTCAAAAGCTTTACTTTATCCATATCAGTAAGGTTGGTTCTACTCTGATGATGCAGATCTTTCCCAGTCATATTTTGAGAGCCTTCCAATCCTACGGGCTCATCCTCCTGCACTGTATCGGACAATGTTTCTGGGCTGTTCATACAGTTGTAGAGTAATGTATCAGACAGTTTTTTCTCCCATTAATAAGGTTTTCCTGGGTCAATTCTTTGAGAAGTGGATGGCCTCTTCTTTCTTCCTAGTCTGTCTCAGTCTGTAAGCTGCATTGAAACCTTTGCATCATGTGCAACCCTGCAGGCATTTGAAATACCAGTGGCACAGCCTCAAGCCTCACAGCAACATGCAAGCCACCATGGTAGGACAAACTTATAGTCAAGTTTGTCTCCCTTAGCTGTTCAAAATCTGTCTACCCTCCCCTTACCTATATCCCTGCCACTGCTCACTCTGTCATCCCCCTGGCTTTTCTTTCCCCTGCTTTCCTGTCTCTTGGAGATGCAGCCTGGGTCCCTCCCCTTACCTGGATCCCTGCCTGTAAAATTAAATCCTTGAATACTTCAAAGATTTCTTCTCTACCTGGAGAATGTTAGTAAAATAATATTAAAAATTTCTTGCTGTGTCCTGAGATGCCAATCTGGCATCTTGCCTTATTTGTTGCACTATTGGTGACCTTTGCTCAAAAATCAAGGGGACAGAATCCCATTTTAATATCTGATTAAAAGTATGTATCTTTTCAACACTTGATTAAAATCTTCTTGAAGTTAGGGACCAAGGTCGTATGGAGTGGTGGCTATTAGCACAGACTTTGGAGGCAGATCTTCTTGCTTCAAATACCAATCATGTCATTAACCAGCTGAAACACCTTGGCCACATTATTTACATTCTCTGAGACACATCTTCTTTCTCTTTAAAACAAAGAATATACTTATATTAAAACAAAAAATATTATTTATTGAGCCCATACTCTCATAATATTTATTTAGAACAGTTTAAAATTTTAATATACAAATTCTCTCACATCTATTATTTCATTTGTGTGAGAAGGCATTTGCTATGCTCTCCATTTACTGATGAGGCTTCCAGATATAATTAACAACCCAAGTACTCATAGGTAATGTTGTTGTCCAGTCATTTCCAAGTAAGAGCAAACCTGTATTCAGAATAAACCACTGCCTTGTTCTGTGTAATCCTCACAATCTTTGTTATATTTGAGTCTAGTGTTGAAGTCACTGTATCAATACATCTCATTGAGGATCCTCCTCCTTTTTTTTCTGACCAACTACTTTATTAAGCATGATTTCCTTCTCCAGGGATTGTTCCACCTAATAATATGTCCAAACTGCATGAGACAAAATCTCACTGTCCTCACTTCTAAGAAGCATTCTGGCTATATTTATTCCAAGACAGATTTGTTCATTTTTCTGGCAGTCCTTTATATTTTATATACTTCGGCAACTCCGTAATTCAAAGGCATCAATTCTTTAATCTTCCTTATTTGTTGCCAAGTTTTTGTATGTATATGAGGCAATTGAAAATACCATGGCTTGAGTCTTCAAAGTGACATCTTTGCTTTGTAACACTTAAAACAGGTACTCTTGCCCAATGCAAAATGTCATTTGATTTCTTGACTGTTACTTCCATGGGCATTGATTGTGGATCCAAGTAAAATTAAATTTCTGCATTTATCATAACATTGCTTATTGGCCCAGTTGTGTGGGTTTTTTTTCCCCTCCTTTATATTGATATGTAAACCATACTGAAGGCTGTAACCTTTTATTTTCATCACTAAGTGTTTCATGTCTTCTTTACTTTTAACAAGCAAGAGTGTGCCATCTGCTTATCACAGGTTGTTAATGAGTCTACCTTCAGTCCTGGTGCTACCTTCTTCTTCATGTAGTCCCGCTTCTCACATTAGTTCCTCAGCATACAGAGTGAATAAGTATGGTGGAAGAATACAACCCTATCACACACAAATTTCCTGATTTTAAATGATACAGTATCCTCCATTTCTGTTCAAACAACTGCCTTTTGGTCTATGTGGCACACAGAGTTACATGATATGAGCCTTTTTTTAAGTCTCACCAAATGACTAGGCAAATTTGAGGTGACTGTGGACCACCAAAGGGACTGAATAGTTTACTGATAATGTAAATAAGATATATGGCATCCTTGTGGGTGTGAGACCATGCAAATGAGGTGTATGGAAACTTAACATAGAGGTTAGTCATTTTTCTGTCCCTCTAGGCTTAGTATGAGCATGTGAAAGGCAGAAAAAGGGGATTTAACTACCACAAAGAAGAAGAGATGGGAGAAGATTGTGTCCTTTGGATCTGGGTTGCCTTCACTAGGAGCTTACTAGACCCAGGAGACACAAATTGTTGTAACACCAGAGAGATGGTGAGAATTGGCAACACAGAAGTGGAAACAGCAGAGGTAGAAGAACCAGGAGACAAGTAGGAGACAGCATGGTGGGCTTCCAGACCCATGGAGTCAGAAAGCTAAGTACTTTCACGAGGAGGCTTGCTGGCAGAGAGGGTAGCCTTTATACACTTAATATCGGAGCTAAAAGAGCTTTGAGGTACTTTCTTGATCAGGGCAGTGGCCAAGAAGCCATAGGGCCAAGAGGCCAAAAGCCAAAGAGAGGAGTGACTACAGTCATTGCTGAGAAGGGGCAGTCCTGATCAGATATCTGTATCCAGAGTGTTTCTGATCCTGAGTTGTAGCTTGTTACTTCCCTAATAAAACCATAATCCTGAATATTGTCAGTGAGTTCTAGATGGCCACTGCAGTGAATTATGGAATAGACCCCAGCAGAGTAGTAGAGAGTGCAACTTTTTACCAATTGTGACACAATTAGTACAAAGTTTCAAGTATGGAGGCATGTCTGACCTCAACCTCATAGTAATCAGCTTTGGCTATTGATGCTGATAATGATTCTTCTCCCCCTTTGCCTTTGTGATTTTACAGGAAGTCAAGACGTCCCCCACATCACTTTTACAGTCTGTGTACAGGTTCCACATGAGCACAATGAAATGTTCTGGAATTCCCATTCTTCACAACGTATCTATAATTTGTTATGATTCACACAGTTGAATGTCTTTGCATAGTCAATAAAATAGGTTAACATCTTTCTGCTGTTCTCTGCTTTCAGTCATGATCCATCTGATATTACAAATGATAAAGCTCATTCCATGTTGTCTTCTGAATGTGGCTTCAATTGCCTGTTAATATAATGCTACAATTGTATTTGAATTATCTTCAGCAATATTTTACTTATGTCTGATATTAATCATATTGTCTGATAATTTCCACATTTGGTGGGATCACCTTCTTTGGAACGAGCATGTGGTGGTGATATTTGTGTGTCAACTTTGCTGGGGCTGGTTGAGTGGCTTGGTAGCTAGTGGTAGTTATTCCCCATGATGAGACTAGCAATCAACTCTGTGGTGGGATCTACCACAAGCAGCTGAGTAGCTGTTTTAGGTATGTGGTCTGCTTCCCATATATAAGAAGAAGCTTTGGGAACAGTCTCTAGATTATGGCATGCTTAAACCCTGCATGTAGTCATGCCATTGCTCAGCAGCCTGCCCTGCTTTGCCAACCTTGGGACTTACAATGCACTTGAATTAATGGTCTGCCATGTGGTTTAGTAACATCAGGACTGTGCCTTTTTACTTGTCAACCTTGGGCTTCTCAGCCTCGGCAGCCAGCAGCTGTCTGAGTGAAGAAATGCCTCTAGCACCAGTGGGCCGGGACCAAGAGGCAGAGCTGAAGCCCAAGGCTGAAGGGCTTTCACCCAGCCCTTAGAGCCTGGCACTTTGAACTTGGACTTAAAGTCTCCAAATTGTTAGAGAATAAACCCCTGTTTGTTAAGGCCATCCCATTTGTGGTATATTCCTATCAGAGTGGTAGTAGGTAACCAGAACAGAGCACAATTATGATTCTCTTCCAATTGGTTGGCCAGATAGTTGTCTTCCAAATTTTTTGGCATATGAATGAATGGTTCCAGCATTGTATCAGTTTTTTGAAATATCTCAATTGATATTTCATCAACCAGAGACTTTCGCCAATGCCTACAATGCAGCTTGGCCATCTTCCTTTTTCTTTCTTGATTATATGCTGCCTCCTGAGATGATTGAATGTCAACCAACTATTTTTGGTACAGTAATTCTGTTTATTCTTTTCATTTTATTTTAATGCTTCTTGCACTGTTCAATATTTTACACACAGAATCATCCAATATTGCAACTTGAAGCTTGAAATTTTCTGCTTTCACCCTTTGAAATCTTCTATTCAGCTCTTTTATTTCATCATTACTTTCTTTCACTTTATTTTATGTTCAAGTTTCAAAGTCTTCTCAGACATCTATTTTTGTCTTTTGTTTCTTCTCTTTTAAAGAGCCTTTTGCTTTCTTCATGTATGATATCGTTGATATCATCCATCAACCCATCTAGTCTTTGGTCACTAGAGTTCAGTGCATCAAATCTATTCTTAACATGGTCTCTAATTATAGGTATGATATACACTCTGGTAGCATAGTGTCTAAGGCACTTGCCTGCTAACCAGAGGGCTGGTGGTTCAAACCCACCAGCCACTCCTCGGAAGGAAGGTTGGGCAATCCTACTTCTGTAGTGATACTGCCTTGGACACCCAGGGAGGGGTTGCCATGAGTCAGGGCCAACACGATGGCACAGAACAACAACAACAAATACACAAAGTTGTCCTTTGGCTCTTCTGGACTTGTTTTAATTTTCCTCAGCTTCAATTGGGACATGCATATATGCAATTGATGGTCTATTAAACAGTTAGCTCTTGCTCTGATTGATGATGTTGAGCTTCTCTATTTATTCTTTCCACATATGTAGTCAGTTTGATTCTTGTGTATTGCATCTGATAATATTCACTTGTATAGCCACCACTTACATTGTTGAAAAAAGGTATTGGCAATGAAGAAATCCTTGGTCTTGCAAACCTATTGTTCAATCTCTGCCATCATTGCTATCACCAAGGCCATATTTAATACCCAGTAATCCTTCTTTGTTTCTAACTTTTGGATTCCAGTCACCAATAATTATCAATAATTGCATTTCAGATTTTAGGTGTTGGAAAAATCTTCAATTTCTTTATCATTGGCATTAGTAGCTGCTATGTAAATTTGAGTAATAGTCATATTAACTAGTCTTTCTTGTACCGTATGGATATTATTCTATTACTGACTTATAATTTTCCTAGATTCATACTTCATCAATCTCCCATTGTGATTATTAATGGATGTTTCTAGCTGTTTCTTCTCATTTTGTCATACCACATCAGCAAATGAAGTCCTAAGGGTTTTAACCAATCCACATCATTAAGACTGACTCTACTTTGAGGAGGCACTTCTTCTCCTGTAGTACTCTCAGTGCTTTGTAACCTGAAGCACTATGTCACACAATTTTCTAATATATTCATCTTTGACACTATATCAGACTATGCTCTGCTGCTCATAAGGTTTTCATCAGCCATTTTTTTCCAGGAGTAGATTGCCAGATCTCACATCCCAGTCTGCCTTAGTTTATAAGTTTCACTGAAACATGTACACTATAAGTGACCTTTCTGGTACTTGAAATATTGGTGGCACAGCTTCTAGCATCACAGCAACACACAAACTACCAAAGTAGAACAAACTGCCAGGCATAGCTATTAATCTACATAAGTGGCAGAACTAGGAATCTAAAAATTCCTAAAGCCAACATCCATATCCCTTGTGTTATACTGACATCCAACCTTACTGGCCTACTAAGAAGATTACATGATATAACATATTTAATACAGTTAACACTGTAACTGATACATAAAACTGTAGTGTATCTATATTCTTCATTTAGTATTCCACAGCTATTGGAATACAGATTTTCTGTAGTTACTATTAAGCATTAATTGAATGAATAAATAAGAACCTAAAGTGGCTGATTGTATTTGATTAGTTTACTTAAAATGTCCATTAATATCACATATTGCCTAGCATACTTACCCTGATAAAATGTTTATGCATAATTTAGTTTACAATTGTCTCAAATGAAAAGAAAAACATTCTCATTATCCAGCTCAATTAACTTTTCTGAAGTTCTATATTGCAGAATCTTGGGTTTGACAAAACAGAAAGACTAGAAATTTGGCCTAAAATTTATGTTGGTATGTGTAAACTAAAGAACATAATGTATCAATTATTTGCTTCATTTCAGAATATTATGTTAGATTAACAACAAAAGGCAACCACTTTTGTATTTCCGAGTTTTGTAGAACATTGAATATTCATAGTATAGTATAGAGTGAGCTAATTGGAGAAAAATCTTGACATGTGTGGAGCCTATATTTTATTAACAAAAATATCATTAACTAAAAAGAGGGAGAGGAAGAAAGTGGCAGAGGAGGAGGAGGACCAACCAAAAAATGAAGCAGGCTAGGAAGACAATGGGTAGAAAGTAGAGAAAATAAGTGTTCCGCTTAGCTAGTGCTGCTCTGACAGGAATATACCACAGATGGGATGGCCTTAACAAACAGGGGTTATTCTCTTACAGTTTGGAGGCTTTAAGTACGAGCTCAAAGTGTCAGGCTCTAGGGGCTGGGTGAAAAGCCCCTCAACCTTGGGGTCCAGCTTTGCCTCCTGCTCCCAGCCCACTGGAGCTAGAGGTGTTTCTTCACTCAAACAGCTGCTGGCTGCTGAGGCTGAGAAGCCCCAAGGCTGACAAGTAAAAAGACACAGTCCCAATGTTACCAAACCACATGGCAAGCCATTCACTTAAGTCTACTGTAAGTCCCAAGGTCAGCAGAGCATAGCAGGCTGCTGAGCAATTACATGGCTACATGGGGGGTCCAAGCATACCACAGGCTAGAGACCATCCTCAAAGCTTCTCC
>NW_006921751.1:370621-371872 GCF_000298275.1 Orycteropus afer afer
TACTCAGCTGCTTGTGGTAGATCCCACCATGGAGTTGATTGCCAGTCTCATCATGGGGAATAACTACCACCAGCTGCCCAACCACTCAACCAGGCCCAGCCAAGTTGACATACAAATTTAACCACCACAATAAGGAAAAATAAATAAACTCTGTTTCAAAAAAAAAAAAAAAGGAGAAGGCCCTGTACAAGGTTGATTGGCACAGTGACTGCAAAGATGGACTTAGATATAGCAAGGATAGTGAGGCTGACACAGGACTGGGGAGTGTTTCGTTCCATTGCACATTATGAGTCAGAGAGGATTCAATGTGACCTAGCAACAACAACAACATGCTTAGGGAGGATATGGAAAATGGGTGCAATTTTAAATAGGATGACAAGTAAAATCTTTCGGAAAAAGAGATATTTTCATAAAATATTGAAGGGAGTGAGAAAAACAGCCATGCAAATATTTTGGGGAAAGAACATTCCAGGTGATTGGAATAGTATATGCAAGTACTCCTCACAGATGTAGAGGTGGTTCTTGAAGAATAGCAAGGACTCCAGTGAGTAGAGTGAGGAAGCAGAACTTCAGAAGGAGATAGTGGTCAGAAATAAGGGAAAAAAGTGACAGGCAATGGTGAAAAGAAAATTCTATTGAACCGTTAATTTATTTTAAGTATTTTGAGTTTGACTTGGAGTGAGATCAGAAGATACTGCAGTGTTCTAGCAGAGTAAGCCCATTATATTTTATGGGTCTGTGAGTTAACTCTGACTTATATAAAAGAGTAGAATTAAAGGGCAAAGGTAGAACCAAAGAGAAAGATCAAAGTATATTGCAATATCCTACACAGAGCAGTATGGATCACAAAAATTAACAGACTTTCATTATTTGTCCGTTAGCAGTGGAGCTTTGAAGAAGTGGTCAAATTCTGGATATTTAAAGGCAAAGTTGATAAGATTTGTAAAATATTTGGAAGAAGGATATGAGAAGAAAGAGAAATCTGAAGACTATTCAAACTTTCTGGTTAACATGATTTAAAATATGATACTGATTTGAGATAGTATAGACTAAAAGTAGAACAAGTTTGAGTGAAGTTCAAGAGTTTGGTTTGGGGCAGGTTAATTTGAGATATCCTTTAGACAAAGGAATGGAGAAATTGAGTTAGCTAATGGAGATAGAGGAGCTCTGGTAGCATAGTGGCTAAGGCACTTGACTGCTAACCAGAAGGCTGGCGGTTCAAATCCACCAGCCACTCCTTGGAAGGAAGAT
>NW_006921751.1:371972-391270 GCF_000298275.1 Orycteropus afer afer
TAGCATAGTGGCTAAGGCACTTGACTGCTAACCAGAAGGCTGGCGGTTCAAATCCACCAGCCACTCCTTGGAAGGAAGATGGGGCAATCTACTTCAACGGCACATAACAACAACAACAAGTGGAGATAGAAGTCTGAAGATGTGGAAGAGGCACAGCCTGGAGATACATACAAAAATAAATTTGTGGGTCTGAATTATTTTGATGGTATTTACAGCTCTGAGTCTTGTACTAGATTTCATACTCTCTTTTCCAGTGGAAAAACTTAGCTCTGGTATAAAAGCATGCTTATGTTTCATCTATCTAATATATATATATATATATATATATATATATATATATATATATATATATATATATGTATGTATTTACAACCCCACTCCTAATAAAAATACATGAAACTCTTCACAAATAAAAACACATGCAGTAGTTATCATGATGACACTACTTATAATTTGCTAAACTGGAAACAACTCACATGTACATCCTAGGTTTAAACAATAAATAGCTTTTAGTATATTTGTATAATAGAATACTATTGTTGTATGTTGATGTTGAGTCAGACCTCACTCATAGCTACCTCTCCTTGAGGTTCTGAGGCAGTATGACTATGGAAGTAGGTTGTCCAACCTTCCTTCTGAGAAGTGGCTGGTGAGTTTGAAGCACCAGCCATCTGGTTAGCAGTCAAGTGTCTTTAGGCACTATACTACCACAATATTACAGAGGTATGAGAATGAATAAACAACTGTATCCAGTAATGTGGATGAATCTCACAAAGAAAACATTGAACAAAATAAAGTAGACACAAACTATATGTTATATATATTTTTCCATTTTTATGGAATGGAGAAAAAAAAGTGGGAGATGTTGCTGGTGACTTGGAAGGGTTATATGGGGACTTCTGAAGTTCTGGTCCTTTCTCTTGATCTCAATACTGGTTTCATATTTACATTAATATTTTGAGGATCCATCTAACACTACACTTATGATTGTGTACTTATATACATCTACAGTACATTTTTTAAAGTTTACTTAGAATCTTTGTTGAAAACAGAAATTTCTTGACAAGCGTTCTCCCTCATTACCAACGTTGAAAAAGACTCAGTAGAGAAAGAAACATTGATAAGATAGGAGAGATAAAAAATATACTAGAACAATTTCTTTGACTTCATAAAAGAACATGGGTAAGAGTACACATTAAAAGATGCTATGAATTGTACTATGTGTCCTCAATGTTATGTTAAAATCCTAATCCACAGTACCTGTGACAGTGATTTTATTTGGAAACAGAGTCTCTGAAGACATCATGAGTTAAGTTAATGTCATGTCTTACTTGAGTAAGATGCATCCTAATACCACCTGAGTGGTGTCCTATAAAGTAGAAGAGACACACAGAGAGAGAGGGAGTAAAATCATGCAGTAATAGAATTCTTCTGCAGCTGCAAGTCAAGGAACTCATGGGACTACTTGAAGCTAGACGAGACAAGACAGGATCTTCTGTTGGAGACTTCTCACAGCCTATTCAGACACAGAATTCAGACAACTAAACTCTGGAAATATGAGACAATATCTTGTGCTTCTGATGTCATCCAACTTGTGATATTTTGTAAAAGTTTTTCTGGGATATGAATATAAGATGTTTTGAGCATTGAGGGAAGGTGAACATATCATCTGTAATGTCAGGAAAGTGACAGTACTTAGACACAAAGACTGGTAGGGGAGGGGATACTTGGTATGGTTAGAGTTCTCAAAATTTTCCATTGGTTGTTTTCATCTTCCAAGTGAAATTGAAATCATTATTAAATTTGATGAGAATAAAGATGGGAAAAGTTTTGAAGAAGTAAGGAGAGAAGAAGATACAAAAATAATCATTTTTATAGGTAAGAAGGATACAGGGAAGGGGTAACCACAGAGAGGAGGTGGGAAGAAAGCTGTTATATTGTGGGGATTGTAATCAATGTTACAAAACAAAATGCATATGAACTGTGAAATGTAAAATGAGTTGGCTTTGTAAAACTGCAGCTAAATCATAATGATGAATTTTTAAAAAAGAAAAAATAATAGTTCTTGAAAGTGAAAATTAAATCAGTGGGAGAATATTTTAAGATTGCTAGCTTACTTGATAACTGTGTTAATAAAATTGAAAGTGAGACCACACAGCATATGTGTGCCCTTTGTGTGTGTATATTTATGGATGTCTTTCAAACCAATTAAACCACACTGATATGGACACAGATTAGATGGATGGATTCACTCAAGGTTGTTGCTTAGCCCTGTAGATAACGTAACTCAGAAGGACACTAGAGTTGAACATGCATGCAGGTAAGTAACTTTAATGATTAAGCATAGAATTTAACCTGCATAAAGAGGGATGTGAGGATATCAAGAAAGAGATAGCAAAACGATGATGGAGTGATTGTGGGTCCTGATGAGATTGAAGGCTGATCAGACTGGAGACATGACAAGGAGAAATGTGAAATGATAGAAGATGATGGTTAGAATATGTTATATATATATATACACACACACACACACACACACACACACACACATATATATATATATATACACACACACACAAACATAGGAAGTGTTGACATTTGTGTTATAATAACAAGGTCAAAAGTGGTATCATTGGAACAAGGAGGAGAAAGATGAGCTCAAAGAACTGCCAGCCTTCTGGCTAACAGTCAAATGCTTTAGACGCTACACCACCAGAGCTCCTCGTTGAAGCAGAAGAAGTATAAAAATTAGAGGACATAATTTTATAAAAGTCATCTATAAAAATATTGACATCATCAAGAATGAGAAAAGAAATAGAGTCAGAAAAAGTGACAGTGAGCTAGGAGTTAACAATTAAATGTTAATTTTTTTAAAAAAAGATATTGAGTAGACTTTCACAGTGGATCTTGGAATTGTTTGTTGACTTAGCATTTAGTAATGGTGGAATGAGAAATAATAATATGTTATCTCAATTTCTTTCTTAATGTGGTCATTTGGTGTTGAAGACTAATTTTTATAATTATTGTGTACTAGGCTTTCATTGAATTATGTTCATGAGGGAAAATTCAATTTTACTTGAATACAAGCTTTCAAATTTGTATGTTATGTGAATGCACTTTGAGTAAGCATAACTCAGAAACATTATATATATATATATGGGATCTCTGGTAGCATAGTGCCTAAGGTACTTGACTGCTAACCAAAAGACTGGCAGTTCAAACCCACCAGCCACTCCTCAGGAGGAAGATGGGGCAATCTACTTCCGTAGTGATACTACCTTGGAAACCCAAGGAGGGGTCGCTATGAGTCGGGTCTGACTTGATGGCACATAACAACAACAACAAATATATATATATATATATACACACACACATATATATGAAAACAATATATTAAATTTATTTTTCTCTAGAAGGAAGAGAATTTCAAACTAATAGCAGAAAAATCATATTAGTATTTAATGCATGTAGCTTGTCTCCCTATCTTGACCACAACAATGGCAAATACTCACAAAATGTCTTTGAAATATTTGTTGTTGTTGTTGTTGTTATGTGCCGTCGAGTCAGACCCGACTCACAGAGACCCCTCCTTGGGTTTCCAAGGCAGTATCACTACGGAAGTAGATTGCCCCATCTTCCTTCCGAGGAGTGGCTATTGGGTGTGAACCGCCAGCCTTCTGGTTAGCAGTCAAGTGCCTTAGCCACTATGCTACCAGAAATATTTAGAAGTCTCTTTTTAGCACATATTTGATTTGGGAGCTTAATTGTGTGAGTTTTTGTGAAATAATTAAAGTGGTTGATTTTAGTTGCTTGTTCTGATCATTATCTTCATTAAAAAATACATGTTGACACAGTATTCCAAAATTTTAATGTATTATAATGAGGTCTGCATATTTGTATAAAATGTAGACTCTTCCAGAAGAATATTTGAAAATAACAGGCATTTATTCTCAAGGTCTTTCATAAGAAACAATATAAGATCGCTGTACAAAATTGATGCCGTTAAAATTACTTCACCTTTTACAAGATTTATTAAATCTTTCTATTTAAGTTAGTGATATAATATAGAAGTTATATGAAATACTGAAATATGCCCATTCCCTGATCACCACACACCCACTGTCAGGAAGTAGATTCCAACTCATAGCAACCCATGTAGGACAGAGTGGAACTGACCCATAAATTTCGAAGGCCACAAATCATTATGGATGCAAATTGTTTTACCTTTCTCCTGTCTCTCGAGGTTGTTGTGTTGTTGTTATGTGCCGTTGAGTCGGGCCTGACTCATAGCAACCCCTCCTTGGGTTCTGAGGCAGTATCACTGCGGAAGTAGATTGCCTCATCTTCCTTCCAAGGAGTTGGCAGGTGGGTTTGAACCACCAGCCTTCTGGTTAGCAGTCAAGTGCCTTAGGCAAAATGCTACCAGAGCTCCTTCTTTCGAGGAGAGGCTGGTATGTTTGAACCACCCACATTTTGGTTAACAGCAGAATGTTTAACCAGCTCTCTTTCCCTAATCCTCAGAACCTGTGAATGTTTTCTTATTTGGAAGAGGAATTTGAAGGATCTTGAAATTAGATCATCTTAGATTATGCACGTAGATCCTAAATTCAATGATAAGTGTCCTGATAAGACAAAGAAGGGGGGAAATTTGATGCAGATATAAGAGAAGATACAATGGAGAGAGCAATGTGAAGACAAGGCAGAGAATGGAGTAATGTGGCCACATGTCAAGGAAGTCAAGGAACACTGACAGTCATCAGAAAATGGAAGATGTAAAATAAAATAAATAAATAAAGGATTTTCCTCTAGAACCTTTAGAGCAAGTGTGGTCATGCCGATACCTCAATTACAGGCTTCTGTCCTTCACAAGGAGTTCTGGTAGTACAGTGCCTAAAGCATCTGACTGTTAACTGGGGGTTGGTGGTTCAAACCCACCAGCCACTTCATGGAAGTAGGACTAGGCAATCCAATGCTGTAAAGATTTACCACCTTGCAAACCCAATGGGAGTCACTATGAGTTAGAATTGACTTGATGGCAGTGGGTTTGATTTTTGGTTTTTTGGTCCTTCAGGAAGATGAGAGAATAAATTTCTATTTTATTAAGCCACCAGTTTGTGGAAATTTGTTGCAACAATGCTAGGAAAGGAACACACACTATTTCAAGGATCCCTAGTATTCAAAAGATTAGCCTTCGGCATGTTCCTGGGTGATATAGGACAAAATCAGAGAATATAATTCTTGGCTCTTACTTCTCTCTGCCTCTTTTCCCCATTTTGATCTATTTTATATACAAGTAACCTCCAATTTATGTCATATCTGAGTTACAACAAACCACACTTACAACTTAAAACAATTTTTAATTTTACATCTTTCATTAGTAATATGTAATATACATAATGCTGCAGCACATAATTTTATGATGTTATTATTTTCAGATGGTCACTTGTAGATATTCACTTTTATGATTTACATTGTTCAATTACATGATTTATTCTTCAAAGCACTGTCATATATATTTAGTTTTCTAAACTAAATCAGGAGCTTCAGTTGCTTAAAAACATGAACACACATGTGCTGATCACTTTGCTAAAGTTGGTAAGCAGATTCAGAAAGCAGTGAGATGTTACCTTGGAATATATGAACAAAAAAAGAAAATGACTATTTAGACAATGCTCTCTAATTTTCTGACTAGAAATGCTATTCCTATTCCCAGGGAAAATCCAGATGAATAAGAATCTTCCACAGTGAAGTTACTACTGTCACTGACTAAATACTAACTTTACTGACAAAATCTAGTGCAACTCAGCTTCATCATTCAAGTACATTTTTATGATTTATGTCTTTTTAGTTATACATGCATGTATTAAAATATATCAGCAAGTTTACATGTAATGTTTCCAACACATAAAGGCAAATACAGTTGGATTTATAAAGATCAAAAGCAAAAAACTGTTGCCACCGAGTGAATTTCAACTCATAACAACCCTATAGGATAGTGTAGAACTACCTCATTAGATCTCAAGGTCTGTAATCTTTACAGAAGCAGACTGCCACATCTTTCTCCCTTAGAACACTTGGTGTATAGTGATACTGCCTCGGAAACCCAAGGAGGGGTCGCTATGAGTCGGATCCAACTCCACAGCAGTCGTTACGTTTGTGTTGCATACCTTACAATTGGCAGCTGAGCATTTAACCACTGTACCAATAGGGCTCCTTATTTATAAAGATACTGATAATAAAAGGCAACAATAATGAAAGCTAGAAAAATAATGAAGTTTTAGAATTATGTCAGAAATGGCTTAAGATGGAGTTGTTGGAACAGAACCTCGTCATGAGTTGAGAACGACTCTGTCGACATTCTGCTTAAGCTTATGTTTGAAAAAAATAGTTTCTACTGATGAAAAGAATAAAAGCAAAAAATACCAGGAACCTAAAAATAGGCACAGGATTCCATGATTTATTTTATACCTTTAACTGTCCTAGATACTATGTCATTTACTTGTATTTTATCAATTATTTTTCTTTCTCCTCACTCTATTTTAACTCCCAAGAACTGAGATGTCAGACTTCTTTTTAAAGCAAAGTTGTCATAAAATCTAGAACTGTTCCTGATGTGTATTAAGTACTCTATAAATATTTTTTGAATACATAATTTTAAGACAGAAGACTTTTTCAATCCTTAGTCTTTGAATGGCTCTTTGTCTTAAAAAAAAAAAAATGGGGGAAATAACAGTTATCTTAGTTGTAAAAAAATGAGATAATGTGTGTAGAAATACTTTATAAATTCTTAAGAACTATCAATCTAAGGAATTGTTATTAGGTAAAATAATTCATATTCATTAGCCCAGTACTCAAAGACACAAAGAATGTATTATATGAATAAATTTGTCTCTGGTATTTTTTCCAGAAATTTTAACCATAATCGAAGAGTTTGTATTTGAGTGATTCATACAGAAATGAGACTGAAATAATTAAACAAGAAATCTCCGAGTAGAGAGTAAGAGATAAAAGTCCAACAGTGTTCCATTGAAAGAGAATGGAGCAGTAAAAAGATAGAAAAAATAAAAACAAAATCAATTCCTACTTGACTTCAGACTATAATTTGAGAAGTAAAATTTAAAATAATCCCACTCTTGCTGCATAAAAACAAGACATTCATAAAATGTTTTTACTAGAGGAATGCAGAATATTTAGGCCATAATCATTTTATTGAAGACCTTCTCACTATTAGAACCTGTAATAGGTCTTTTACATAGATTATCTCATTTAAATTCCTCAGCAACCCTGTGAGACCCATATTATTTTGCTCATTCTAGGTGCAAAGAAATAAATGAATATATGCAAATTAACCTAAAAGAAAGTGAAGTATTTAAAATTCAAATCCCCTTTCTCCAGTGGTAAATTTTGCCCTTCTTACAGCTTGAGAAAGAAGAAACTATGACCCAGGGATAAATAACTAGAAGTAATTTGGCAGAGAAATTTAGTAAAACAAAACAAATAGATAAAAACTATACTATAAATAAAGACCCTATTCTAAGAAAGCAATATCCCATAATAGAATGAGATATTCAGATTATCACCTGAATTCAAATCAGTTGAAACTAAGAGAAATAGAGAACAAAACAGACAATTCTTCAATAAGAAAGTACTGAAAATGTGAACCAGAATTTCAAGGTAATGTGCTATTATAGCCTTGTTCATCAGTGCAATTATACTTACGTTGACCCTTTACTTAATTATGTGAAATTATAATCCTACGTTGTTAGTTTACTCATTTCTAACTCATATATATAGAGTCTTTCTATATATACTATATATACATGGTGCTGTTGTTGTTGTTGTTATGTGCTGTCGAGTCAGCTCCGACTCATAGAGACCCCTCCAAGAGTTTCCGAGGCAGTATCACTACAGAAGTGGGATTGCCCAACCTTCCTTCTGAGGAGTGGCCGGTGGGTTTAGTCTCTCTAAAATCTTAACTTCAGAAACTGTTCTGAATTGATGCTGAATAAATGAAAGGACCGGCCCCTGGAAAAGGGCATCATGTTTGGTCAAGTAGAAGGTGAGAGGAAAGAGGAAGACCCTCAGTAGGGTGGCTTGCCACAGTGGCTGCAACAATAGGCTCAGACATAGCTACTACCTTGTGGATGGCACAGGGCACGGCAGTGTTTCCTTCTGCTATATATGTGACCACTATGAGTCAGAGCTGAACTGATGGTGCCTAATAACAGCAACAACACATGCAGAACATTTATAGCAGAATTATCCCTACTTTCCTGCTGGAAGCCACACAAAACCAAAAATGAAATCTTCAGAGTTTTTGTATTGGAAGGAGGAGAGTTAGAAAAGATACATAATAAAAAAAATGCATAGAAACACTTCCAAAAATAGCTGAGACTAGACAAAATATTAGCTCCAAATAAATGGTCAATTTGAGGAAATGTTAACAAAACTACAACTTCTAAAGATTCAGGGATCATTTTTGAATGCAGGAACTGTGTCTGCAGTATACCACCTAACTGCTAAGAAAATAATAGAAGCAGATTTAGGGGCAAAATTTCTACTGGACCTGGTTTGGTTCAGAGAGGGAGACACAAAGAAATGTAGACTGCCATATGTGAAGGGAGCAGTTTGTCTCTGTGGCAGCAGAGGTGAGACTCTTTGCATTTTAAACCTGAGAAAACTACCATGATAATTCATCTCTCAGGAAAATACTACAAATGACTGGTTCAAAAATCTATAATTTATCCAATTATGAATAATTTAAGGAAGCTGACACAGCCTCTATAAAATATCAAAATCACCTGGAAAACTGAGCAAAACGTGTCAATGGTTAAAGAACATCCTAGAAATCTTACCATAAAGCAGGTGACAATTGTAAATAAACATTCCACTATCAACGTTAACCAAGTTTTCCAATCAACCATGTTGTTGTTGTCAGATTCTGTCAGGTCAGCTCCGACTCATAGCAACAACAGAATGAAACACTTCTGGGTCCTGCACCATCCACACAGTCCTTGCTATGCTTGAGCCCATTGTTGCACCCATTGCGTAATTCCATCTCATTGAGGATCTTCTCCTTTTTCACTGACCCTCTACATTACCAGGCACCACATGACAAAAATAGGTATGGTGAAGTCTAGATATTCTTGCTTCTAAGAGCATTCTGGCTATTCTTCTGGCAGTCCATGGTATTTTTAGTATTCTTTGCCAACACCACAATTCAAAGGCATTAACTTTTCTTTCATCTTCCTTATTCATTGTCCAGCTTTCACATGGATAGCACTCATGATATAGTGCCAATTATAAGATTTATCTCATTATTACTAAAAATTAATACCATTATATTTTTCTATAGAATGTTTCATCAGAACCCCTGATATCTTCTTCATGTATTAGTACTTAGATCTGTGGGCAGGTCTCAAATAGGGATCTTAGTTGAAATCTTATAAATAAAGCACTTCTCAGTGAACTTTCCCAAACATGACCAAAGCTAGGAGAAAAACAGTTGTTTAGCTTATATGACAATCATAAACATGATTATTGGTGTTCTCTAGAAAATTTTTCACAGTGGGGAAACTTTTTAGAAAAGAAATTCATCAGAGATAGCTTCATAGGGTGAAAAACAGTCTAGTTAAATGTTATTATAAGGAAATTGCACGTTTTGTCTATTTAAACATTATTGCTTGGGTTTGGAGGGTAGGTTCAAATAAACTTCAGAACATAAAATTTTCCAAGAAGGCATTTTCCTTAAGAAAGTAGCTAGGTTAAAAATAAATTTTGTCAGCAGAAAAACTGTTTAGCTAACTGTAATCCTTAGCAGGAATAGAGCAGAGGGAATCAAACTCCATCAATTGTGTGATAAATAGCCTGGTCCATAGAACTTTAAAGTAGAGAGTAGCCACGTGAGAGAAGCACACTCAACAGGCAACATTTTTATCCTTTAAATGATAGTTTTGGGACTAGGGGCTTAAAGGAGAGGGCACAGTCATTAGGTTTGGGGAAAAAAAATCTTTTTGTTTAGTTTCACTTTGATTCAGGGAGTGAATAAATTCAGAAAAAGTTCCTCTTAACCAATCTGTATAAGCATAAATAGCTGAAACCTGGGAAGATAAATTCAGTTCAGCAGCTTAGCTAATTGAAAAACATTGACACCCAAATTGACCTGCTCTTTGCTTACCTCTGAGGCCAAACACCTCCTATTGGCAGGAGCAGCTGGGGCAGCACATGGAACACAAGTTGTCTTTGAGCATAAGTAATTTTTAAGAAAATGGAAGGGTTATAACCAAGGATAGATTAATAGCAAATGGTATCAAGCAAAAATGACCAATGATACTTCAAAGTACTCAAGACATAATTTTTCTATAATACTCATATTGAAATTGCATCTGATATAAAATAATTTAAATACATACATATGAATAATTCCACATATGAATAACTCCACAAAATTTGACACTATAGGCTGCAAGCTTGTGATAAATTTTGCCACTTAAGCAGTTGCCATCAAGTCAATTCCAACTTGTATATCGAAGTGGACATGCAGTTTTCAAAGGTTTATTTTAAAGAAGTAGACTCCCAGGCCTTTCTTCTCTGATGTTTCTGGGTGGACTCAGTGTTCTGGTTACCTAGTATCACTCTGACAGGAAATACACCACAAATGGGATGGACTTGTCAAACAGGAGTTTATTCTCTTACAGTTCGGGAGGCTAGAAGTCCGAGTTCAAAGTGCCAGCTCTAGAGGCTGTGTGAAAGCCCCTTGACCTTGGGCCTCAGATTTGTCTCTTGCTCCTGGACCACTGAAGCTAAAAGCATCTCTTCATTCAGGCAGCTACTGGCTGCTAAGGCTAACAACCCCAAAGTCGACAAATAAAATGGCACAGTCCCGATGTTTATCAAACCACATGGCAGGCCATTAATTCAAGTCCATTGAAAGTCCCAAGTCAGCAGAGCATGGCAGGCTGGTAAACAACAACGTAGCTACGTGTAGGGTTCAGGTATGCCATAAGCTAGAGACCATTCCCGAAGCTGTTACTGCTACACGGGAAGCCGACCACATACCCAAAAGCAGCTTTAGATTCTGCCATGGAGTTGATTACCAGTCTCATCATGGGGACTACTACATCCAGCTGCCCAGCCACTCAGCCAGGCCCAGCTAAGTTGATACAAAAACTTAACTACCACACTCAGTTAGCCATCCAATAATTTAACCATTTTCAATACCGAAGGTGGATTTTGTCACTAACCAAAAAAACAAACCAAACTCACTGCCGTTGAGTCAATTCCGACTCACAATGACCTTCTTTGGGTTTCTGAGGTGGTAAATCTTTGTGGAGGTAGATTGCTCAGTCCTCCTTCTGTGAGTGGCTGATGGGTTTGAACCACCAACCTTCTGGTTAACAGTCAAATGCCTTAGGCACTATGCCACCAGAGCTCCTTTTTGTCACTAAAAGAAGGCTGGGGTGGGGGGTTACTTAAATTTTTAAACATTTTATAAAATTTGAGACTCCCAATGCAAAATTTTTGTTACAGATATCATCATGCTTTTTAAACTAAAACTTTAAGTACCTCCGTTAAAGTCTTTTAACTCTGAGAAGAAGTGTACCATGAAGTTTATAGTCTAGATGCTATTGTAATGATGATTAGTTTCAGAAAAGGAATTAAAAAAGACACTAAAAATGTTTAAGAAAAGAGAGGAAGAGAAAGAAAACTAAACAACTAAACGCTACAGGGAGAGATAAAGAGGCACCAAGAAATAGAGATGCAAGAGATTTAATTCTTGGCACAGACAAGGGAATTTTTTTTTTTTTTCAGTATGTTCTTCTCCAGTAGGTGAAATATACTTAAAATCTGGTCTTGACATTTTAAAAAGAAATATGAGTTTGAGACCAGCTGTGGGATATTTTGTACCAACTTCTTTCTACCGAATTGTTACTGTTTAATTTGTTTCTGTGGAGGTTGGATATTCTCTCTCCCTTTACTAAAGAAACGTACTTAAATTTGATTTTATGATTTTCCCGATTCTTTTTCTGACCGTTGCCTCTAGAAGTTACAACAAGCTGACTTCCACTCCAACAATGTTATTCAAACGGGTCTTTTGTAAAATCTTCCATACAACAGAGTAACTTCTAGTTTAATTAAACTTCGGTTCAGTATTTTAAACAATAAGTTTATTATTGTTTGTTGTTGTTGTTGTTATGTGCCGTCGAGTCTGACCTGACTCATAGCAACCCCTCCTTGGGTTTCCGAGGCAGTATCACTACAGAAGTAGATTGCCCTATCTTCCTTTCAAGAGGAGTGACTAGTGGGTTTGAATCGCCAGCCTTCTGGTTAGCAGTCAAGTGCCCTAGACACTATGCTACCAGAGCTCCCTTTTATTATTGTTTTTTATTAAATAAATAAATTAATAATATGTATTTATTATTTATCCTATTCCATTATAGGAATAGGATAAATAATAAATATTATTTACTTACTTTCCTCTTGAAACACATACTTCATTTGTCCCATGGGTCTGCACCACTACTACTACTACTACTAATACTACTACTACTACTACTGTTACTAATGTTTCTTTTTCAGAGGCTTTTTCCAGTTTCTCCTTATCTCCTCATCTCTAACATTGGATTACCCTAGGATTTAGTTCTTAATTTTCTTTCTTTTCATTAAATCACATCATTCAATCCCATGCCTTTATAGACATCACATGACATCTGAAATTACATGACTAGCCTTTGGCATTACCCTGATTTCTAAGCTTGTCTAATTTCTTACCAGACATCTAGATTTAAATTACTTTTATTCAATTGTTTTTCACATTCAAGTGGGCATTGTCACAAATATTTAAGGGTAATATTTGAAACAACATTTATACATCAGTTGATTTATTTTGCTAAGATTTTTTGTGTCTATGTTCATGCAGAATATTGATTTACAATTTTCTTCTATCATATACTTGTCAGATAGTGGAATAGGTAAGTTAGCCTCATAAAACTACTTGGAAAGTGTTCCCTTCTCAACTAATTTCCAAAATATTTTACACATGACTGTTATTAATTATCTCTTTAATGATGTATTTAATATACAGAAATCAGATCAACTACATCTGTGGAAAGAGGCAATGGAGAAGCTCAATATCTTCAGCCAAAACAAGGCCAAGAATTGACTGTGGAACAAACCACCAATTGCTCAAATGCAAGTTCAAGCTGAAGCAGAAGAAAATTTTAAAAAGTCCATGAGAGTCAAAAGATGAGGTTGATTATATCCCACCTGAGTTTAGAGACCATCTGAATAATAGATTTTTGTGCACTGAACACCAATGCTTGAAAACCAGAATGGGTTGTGGGATGATGTCAAGAACATCATATATGAAGAAAGCAGAAGGTCTTTTAAAAGACAGGAAGAAAACACAAAAAAGATGTCAGAAGAGACTCTGAAACTTGCTCTTGAATGGAAAGTAGCCAAAATAAATAGAATTAATGATAAGATAAAAGAACTGAACAGAAGATTCCAAAAAGGAGCTTGAGAAGACAGCCAAGTATTATAATGAAATGTGCAAAGACCTGGATTTGAAAACCAAGAATAAAGAATACAATCAGTATTTATCAAGTTGAAAGAAATGAAGACAAAATTCAAGCCTCAAAATGTAGGTATACGGGTGGATGGATGGGTGGACAGGCTGAACTAGTAGGTATGTCTGTAAAGTGGGGAGTGTACCCAAGAACATGTATAGGGTTGGCAGACAATGGTTCTATAAGTTTATATGTATGATCTGAATTCCCAGGTGTATGGTAGAGCTGACAAAGAGCAAGGTTGTAGTCACTGCTTGGTCACAGCCAGCTACCCAGAGGGACCAAGTAGTTGAGCCTGTGGGCTAGGGACCATAGTCACACAGAACATCAAGCTCAATTGGTATAACCATTCTACACAAAACATTGTTCTACCTCCTACTTTGGTGAGTAGTGACTGGGATCTTAAAAGCTTGCAAGTTGCCATCTAGACGCAACGATGGGTCTCTCCTCGTCCAGAGCAAAGAAGGATGAAGAAAACCAAAAATTCATGGAAACAATTAGTCCTAGAGACTGGCACACCATCCAATCTGCAGCCTGTATGACTGTGAGACCAGAAGAACTAGATGGTGCCTGGCTACTACTGTCAACCACTTGGAAGGGATCTATGAAGGAGATCCTGGATAGAGAGGGAGAACAGTGTGGAACAAAACTCAAAATCATTTGGAGATAAAAAAAGGGGGACCAGGTTTGCTGGTCTGATAGAGCCTGGTGGAACCATTGAGACTATGGCCCCTAGCTGTTCTTCAAGTCTGGAATTGAACCCACACCTGTGACTTCCAGCCAAACAAAAAACAGGCATATGAGTTGAACATTTACCTGAGGTAGATAAACTCCTTGGAGAAAACAAGCATGGGAGAAAGAAGAGCTGCTTATGCACAGGGAGACAGCATAGGAGGCAGGAGTATATGGAGCAATGGACACAGGGAAGAGGTAACTATCAGGGGAAGTATGAGGGGAGCTGTTGCATTATGGTAAATTGTGGTTAATGTCATGAGAAAAAGTGTATGTGAACTGCTGTATGGAAAGTGAATTTGCTCTGTAAATATTCACCCATATCACAATAAAAAAAATTTCAAGTCTCAAGTTGCAATACTGAAGTATTCTATGACCAAAATGGGAGCTCTGGTAGCATAGTGCCTGAGGCACTTGACTGCTAATCAGAAGGCTGGCAGTTCAAACCTACCAGCCACTCCTTGGAAGGAAGACAGGGCAATCTACTTCCGTAGTGATACTGCCTTGGAAACCCAAGGAGGGGTCGCTGTGAGTCAGGTCTGACTCAATGGCACATAACAACAACAACAATGGCCAAAATATTGGATGATCCAGGAAGCATCAAAAGAAGATGGAAGGAATATACAGAACCATTATATAAAAGTGAATTGGTCGATGTTCAACTATTTCAGGAAGTGGCATATGATCAAGGAAGAAGTTGAAGCTGCATTGAAGAAATTGGCAGAAAACAATGAAACACCCATTGAGATGTTTCAACAAATGGATGCCCCACTGGAGGCATGCACTCATCTATGCCAAGAAATTTGGAAGACAGCTACCTGGCTAACTGATTGGAAGAGATCCATATTTGTACCCATTCTAAAAAGAGGTGATCCAACAAAATGTGGAAATTATCTCATAATATTGTTACTATCACACACAAGCAAAATTTTGCTGACGACAATTCAAAAACTGTTACAGCAGTGTGTTGAATGGGAACTTTCAGAAATGTAAATTTAATTCAGAACAGGACATGGAACAGGGATACCATTGCTTATGTCTGATGAATTTTGGCTGAAAGCAAAGAGATGTTTACTTGTGTTTTATTTACTATGCAAAAGCTATGTGGATCATAACAAATTTGGATAACATTGTGAAGAATGGGAATTCTAGCACACTTAATTGTGCTGACAGGGAACCTGTACATATACCAGAAAGCTGTCATTTGAACAGAACAAGGGAACACTGCATGACTTAAAATCAGGAAGGCAGTGTGTCAGGGTTGTATCTTTTCACCATACTTATTCAATCTGTATGCTGGACAAATAATTCATTAAGCTGAAAAAAGAATGAAAAAGAATGGTTTGGAGGAAGACTCATTAACAACCTGAAATATAGAGACCACATACCCTTGCTTGCTGAAGGTGAAGATGACAAGCATTTACTGATAAAAATTAAAGATTACAGTCTACAACATAAATTACACCTCAACAGAAAGAAAATAAACATCTCCACTACTGGACCAGTAACAGTATCACAATAACTGGAAAATGATTGAATTTGTCAAAGATTTCATTTTACTTGGATCCACAATCAGCACCCATGGAAGCATAAGTCAAGAAGTCATATTGCACTTGGCAAATCTGCTCCAAAAGACCTTTTTAAAGTGTTGAAGAGCAAAGATGTCACTTTGAACATTAAAGTCTGCCTAACCCAAGCCAAGGTATTTTCAGTCAACTCATATGGATATGAAAGCTGAACAATGAATAAGCAACACAGAAGAGTTGAAACTTTTGAATTGTAGTGATGGTAATGAATGCTGAAAACACTATCAACTGCCAGAAAAACAAACAAATCTGTCCTGGAGGAAGTGCAGCCAGAATGCTCTTTGGAAGTGAGAATGGGCAGACTGTGTTTCACCTAATTTGGTCTTGTTGTCAGAAAGGACCATTCCCTGGAGAAGCATATCATGCTTGGTAAAATGAAGGGTCTGTGAAAAAAGGGGAGACGCTCAACAAGATTGGATTGACATTGTTGCTGCAATGATGGGCTGAAGTATCACAAGGATTTTGAGGATGGTGCACAATTGGGCAGCATTTTGTTTGTTGTACATAGGGTTACCATGAGTCAGAGCTGACTCACTGGCACCTAACAACAAAAATGTTTGAAGATTTTACCAGCGAAATAATCTGGAGTTTCTCTGTGAGAAAGATTTGATTATGAAAATCCATTCCTTTAATATATTTTGAGCTAGTCAGATTTTCTATTTTCCTCTTTTTTTTTGTAGTGGAATTTTACAAGGAATATTCTTTTATAGCTAAGTCATTGAATTCATTGGTGCAAATTTGTCCAAAATACACTTATTCTCCTTACTGTACTGTACTGCTATTATTATTATTGAATTCTGGGGAGGAGAAGACAACTGTTTTGACATAATTTCACACTTGTAAAAAGAAAACTTGAAGGGTACTTTAAGTTCTATATAACTCTACCTAATTTCATTGACATTTTGTCCCATTTGTTTTGTCTGTGTCAGTCTAACTACTTGCATTCATATATATGCATATAAGCACACACATGGATGTATTATAGTTAAAATTTAATTGGTTTATCTGAAAATATCTATTTTTTAGGCTAAATACAAAATTCTGGGTTAAAAATATATTTTTTCAGCACATTAAAGATGTCTTCTTGATTATTATTTTTTTTAAATGGAAAAGTCAGATATCATTTTTATTTTTATTTCTCTGGATATAGTGTATTTTCCTATTATCAAAGTTTGACTATGATGTGCTTATGTGTGGCTTGCTTTTATTCAATGTGTTAGACGTGTGCAGAGCTTCTCAGATCTGTGAGTGGATGCTTTCATAAATGTGGGCTGACTTCTTTGAATATTTATTGCACTCCATTTCCTTTTGCTTTATTTTCAATTTTGAACTTTAATTATATGTGTGTTGGACCACTTGATATTGTCATATTAATCACTGATATGCTGTTCAAATTTTCAAATATTTTTATTTTTATTGATCTTTTTCACTTCACTGAACTTTTAGTCTGTAGTATCTTTATAGTGTTCACATTTATATTTTCACTTATTATATCAATGTTGTGGTTTTCAAATGTTTTTAATGTGGTTCCCCTTTTCTCCTAAGTTGCCTTATGTATTCACTTATGGTGTCCATACTTTCCTTTAAATCATTAATCATACTAATCATGTTGTTATTGTTAGTTGCCATTGATTCAGTTCTGACCCCATGTGTGCATAGTAGAATTGAACCATATGGTTTCAAGGCTGTGATTTTTCAGAAGCATGTTATGAAGCTTGTTTTCAAAGACGTCTGGATGGACTACTGATTTTTCAGATAGTAGTCAAGTGTTTATCTATATGTTGTACTCAGTAATTTATTCTAATTATAGCTATTATAAAGTCTTTATCTGTCAATGGTAACATATGAGGTCACCTCAAATTTTATTTTTAGTAACTTTTTTGCTGCTTCTTTGTGTCACATAATGTGTTTGACATTGTGGATTATACTCTGTAGGAAGTATAAAATGTGTTGTCTTCATTCACAGAGTACTGACTTTTGTTTTGTCAAGAATCTTCTTGATTGAGCCACATTTGACTTTGTTCTTTGTTCAGTCTATCTATTTATTTTTCTTTTTATTCTCTGATGTATCTTCATTCATGGGTTTTGTACTTGTGAGGTCTCAAATGAGTGTTGAACTGCCTGGCAAAATCTTTTTTTCATCAGTTAGGCAAGAATTCCAACAGCTTTGTATATGTCATGTCTTTTTGTTTCACAGTTTAGATCTCCACTGCCCACCAGCTGTTCTCTCTTGGAACACAATGGAATCTTATTTTAAACACATGCAGCCCATCTTGAGAAAAAGAACACCAAGAAGCCTAAACATATTCCAGTAGCTAGATGTCCCTCCTTTCTCTCCCATAACCTAATCCACAAATTGTAGGCACTTAAGCAGATGACACTGATTCTTATCCCTGCCTTCTCACCTCAACAAAACTGGGACATAATTCAGAAAACATCCTCAGACATAAAACTGAGGTAAACACACAGTTCATATAACAGTTATTATTTTCTCATGAATCATATAGTCGTATGCTACCTGTTATCTGATGCCTGAAGATAATTTCTTCTTGTATTATGTCCACTTTTATATAGTTGCCAGTAGGAGGGCAAGTTTCATACCAATTATTCTGCTGTAACAAGAAACTGAAATCTGTCCCTCTCACACATCTTGACCTAATTTTCTAATAGGTTTTTTTTTTTTAAATTGATTCCTTATCATCACCAATTTTATCAATTTTCTCCAAAGTTAAATAAATTTTATTTCCAGTTGCTCTGAACAAAATCATGGAGTCCTTCTTAACTCCTTCATTACTTACTTTGTATCCAACTTGAAAGAAAATTATGTGAGTTTTGCCTCCAAAATATCACTTCTTTTCTGACCTAAGTTACTAGCCTAAGTTCTGCAAAATTGGATTTGTCCTTCGTTTTTGATCCTCTCCATGTTGCAATTTTACTACACACAATTTTTATGCATATTAGAAAAAAAATCCTCTGATCAAAATCCTTCATTGCTTTTGCATCTTACTTAGAAAATCAAGTCAAAGTTCTTGCAGCAGCTTACAAGAACAGCGACTCTCATCTCTTGTTATCTTTATCTACTGCTACTCTGTCCTTTGCTCACTCTTCTTTGTAATGCAGGCCTCTTTATAGTGCTTGAAATAGAACTTGACCTTCTTCAGTGCCTATCAGTGAGCTATTCCCTTTGTACTGAATAATCTTCCCCAAACATGAAAATTTCTCTGCCTAAGTGACACATTTTTAATAAGGGCATCTCTGGCCTCTGCTTTCAAATGGCATCTCCTCCTATTCTTAACTCAAACAATAACCATCACCCAAAAATAGTTTTCTTCTTCCATAGCCAACCTACTAAAATCAAAGGAATAAAATAATTTAAATTGATGATTGTTGTTGTTGTTGTTGTTATGTGCCG
>NW_006921751.1:392215-399540 GCF_000298275.1 Orycteropus afer afer
TTTTTTTTTTTTTAATTAGGATATGGGTGAAGAGCAATTTATCTTTTACATTGCTATTTTTCCACTTAAACCTGAATTACTGAAGGACATATGCAGTTCCAGATGCAATGTCTGGCACACGGTATGGTTAGCCTGCATTAAAAAAAAAAAAAAAAAGAAGACATACCTTCAGGAAGATCTGCATTTGTTTGTTAAGGATCATGAAAAATTGAAGAATTTATGGATATATTTGCTCATGGTATTGCATACATAAAAATGGCCCCAGAAAAAAATAAATTACTATTTGATGAAAAACAGAGTAAAATATAAATATTCATCTTGGTTTAATCATATCTCAGTGATAAATACAGATATCAAAAAAGTACAGCAGAATAAAAGAACATTGAAAAAATAAATTAGCTTAACACCAGCTCTTGTCAGCAATATATGACAGAAAAGGAACATCTACTAATTTCATATTTTAAAGATATGATAAAGGAGGGAAGTAACAGCAATAGCTTCTGCAGAGTGGCTGGTGGGTTTGAACTGCTGACCTTCTAGTTCAGTCAAATGCCCTATCCACTACACACCAGAGCTTCTCTAATATATATCTAGGATACATATACTCTTTGTAGAAGGAACTCTCAATTAGATAAAGATGGGGAACTTGTAAAATAATTAACACAATCAAGGAAGGAAGGAACTTTGATTTTATAAAAATTTATATAACAACAAACTTCTTTAGCATTGAGCATGTGAATCCACCAATAGCATAAATAAATCAAGGTAAGTGAACTCAGCATTTCCTTATATTTTTCACTTCTTGGCCTAATTTAACTACATGGATAGATCTGTAGAGGATAGATGCCATAATTCATCCACTTTATGTCCTTTCAGTGGCAGTTACCTGGTTTGAAATCATGAACTTTCTAAAAATCTTTGCCTCTGTTGATTTTCTTTGACTCTTACTTCCTTGGCTTTTGACCAAAATGAGTTAAATGAAACTAATTAGGAATAGAGAAGGCTGTAGTCCAGAATCAATAATATAAAACAAGAGTTTTCAAACTTAGGTCCATAGACACGGAAAAATATTGAGACTCAGCACATCTGTAAGGTCAAAAGACATTATTTGCTTCTTTCATTGTGTAGATGTCTGTATGATGGTGGACACAAACACACACACACACACACACATTTGTTATTTCAATGTATCTCTGTATCCAATCATGATATATCTAAGTCCTCTGATTCAAGGACTCTTGCAAGTCTATGGTCAAGGAGTCAGGAAGGTTTGAACTTTCATATGAAGACTCTTCTTGGAAAGAATATACTTTTAAGCTCATATGGTTGTTGATTGAATTCAGATTCTTGCATGTGGTTAGACTGAGGGCCTTGGTTCCTTGATGGCTGTTGGTAAGGCTTCCTCAGATTCCTTAGCATGCATGCTTTTCCAGTATTACCACTTGCTTCATGAAAGTATGCATACTGTGAAGGCAATACAGCAAGTCTCTAGCAAGATGGAAGTTAAAACTTTAGTAACTTAATCAGAGAAGTGACATCTCATTATCTCTGTCACATTCTTTTGGTTAGGAGTAAGTGATAGTTCTTTACAACACTAAAGAGAAAACAAACAAACAAAAGACCCAATTCCTTCAAGTCAGTTCTAATTCATAACAACTTCATTGGGTTTCCAAGGTTGTATATCTTTAAGAAGGCAGATTATCTCATATTTCTCCCATGGAGTGACTAGTAGGTTTGAACCACTGACTTCCTGGTTAGCAGTCCAATACCTTAACCGCAGCACCACCAGATTTCCTTAATACTGATGAGAAGGAATAAAAAAAGAAAGCAAAATCCATGAAGTGCAGATTATTGGAGATTATTTCACAGTCTACCAGCCAAAGTTACTGAGAATGATTTGGTTGTTGTTGGAATTATTGATGCATTCATCTTCTGTTTTCAATTGTCTATATCTTACTAACATGTCAAACTTGCCTTCCTTTCATATTAAGATAAATTCTAATTAAACTTTGTTGCGTCAGAATATTTGAAAGGATTCTTCCCGCACAATTAAACAAATTAAAAATAAACAAAATCTAAGACTACACATTTTTCTCTTGATTCTAAGAAGCTCTGAGTCAATTTTGAGTTTTAAATATGATATCTTTGTTAATCTTCATGGTTAGCCTATATCATTTATTTTCTCTTTCCAAGCCCTGATTACTTATATTTTATTACTTATATGTAAAGATTTTTAGTATTTTAAATATATAAAGCATTTTATTTCTAGTGATTTTGGATTGAAAATATAACTATATCTTTATCTATCTATATTTATCTATAGTTACATATTATAGCTTCATGTGTGTATAAATTTCTGTATCAGTCTATGTATTAACACATAATAAAATCATTCTGTTTAATAGTTGATTTTTCTTTAAAATTCCACATAATTTTAAAATGTTCTTTCTCTTATATATTCTGAAGCCTTACTGTTTTATACTACTTCATTTTTTAAAAACAACAGTAACTTGCCTGTACACTGGTCTTACAATTTTCTGTTACAGGGACATCCGTCATATTTCTGAAAGGTTTCTGTGAAAGCTATCTGAGATTTCTAAACTCAACAAAAATTCAGTAAATCTAGGCCTGAAAATTGTATATGCATTTGTCGCTGCCAACACATCTTTTTTTGTTCTAACTTTGAATATGAGAGGTCCTCTGCTCTACGATCTGATCTATAGATTTTGAGAGCAAATACTGTCATACCTCTAGTTTTCTGAATCCTTTATTGGTAACTTCTGGTGGTTATAGGGACAAGCACCTTCTTTTTAAATCTCATAAATTCTTAAAGAAGCTATGAGGTCTAATCAAACACACATAAAAAAAGATAACTGGAAACCAGTTTCAATGATATAATTTTGATATTGGTCCTGCACATTCCAACAGACAATTGTGTTTCAGTGATCATGAATCCCAGGCAGTTACTTAATCCCAGGCAGTTACATGGTGGTGGTGTGCTATACTAGAGCTCCAGTATTACAATTCTAAACAGTTCTGTTCTCAAAGTATAACTAGAGTGCTATTGTTAGGTGTCATTGAGTTGGTTCCAACTCATAATGACCCTATGAACAACAGAATAAAACACTGTGTGGTCCTATGTGATCCTCAGAAAATTGCTATGCCTAAATCCTTTGTTGCAGCCACTATGTCAATATAGCTCATTAACAATCTTCCTGTTTACCATTGACCCTCTATTTTACCATGCATGATGTCCATCTCCAGGGACTGGCCATTCCTGATAACATGTCCAAATCTCACCATCCTCCCTTCTAAGGAGCATTCTTGCTGTACTTTTTCCAAAACAAATTTCCTCATTCTTCTAGCACTTGAGATGAGATCTTTGCTTTTGAACATTTTAGAGAGATCTTTTGCAGTGATTTTCCCAATGTAACTTGCCACTTGATTCTTTGACTGCTGCGTCATTGGGCATTGCTTGTGGATACATGTGAAATGAACTCTTAACAACTTCAATATTTTCTCCATCTATCATGATTTTAGGGAGCTCTGGTAGTGTAGTGCCTAAGGCACTGGACTGCTAACCAGAGAGCTGGAGGTTCAAACTCACCAGCAACTCCTCAGAAGGAAGATGGGGCAATCTACTTCTGTAGTGATACTGCCTCAGAAACCCAAGGAGAGGTCGCTATGAGTCGGGTCCGACTCGACGCACATAACAACAACAACAACATCATAATTTTGCTTATGGGTCCTGTTGTCAGAATTATTATTATTTTTTTTCTTTTTGTTGAAATGTACTCCTCACTTCAGGCTGAAGTCTTAGATCTTCATCAGTAAGTGTTTCAAGTTTACTTCACTTTCAGCAAGGCAGGTTGTGTCATCTGTATATCCCAGGTTTTAATGATGCCAGTCCTCCAATCTTGATGCCACATTTTTCTTCATATAGCAGAATTTATCAGATTTCTTACCTACCATACAAATTGAATATATACAGTGAAAAGTTACAACCCTGAAGCACACTGTTCCTGATTATAAGCCAAGCAGTATTCCCATATTCTGTTTGAATAACTGCCTTTTTGTCTGTGTACAGGCACAATTAAATGTTATGGAATTATCACTTCTTTTGCAATGTTATTCATAACTTATTATGACCCACACAGTTGAATGTCATTTCATAGTCAATAAAGACTAGGTAAACACCTTGCTGGTATTCTCTGCATTCAGCTAAGGCCTATCTGCATCACCAATGTTATCCCTCGTCTTATACTTTCCTGAATCTGGCTTGAGTTTTTGGCTCATCCCTATTGATACAGTGCTGCAATAATTTTTTAATTATCTTCAGCAGATTTGCATTTGCATGTGATATTAATGATATTGTTCAATAATTGCCACATTCAATTGTATCAACTTTCTTTTGAATAGGCACATGTATGGATCTTTTCCAGTCAGTTGGCCAAGTAAGCTCTCTTGCAAATTTATTGGCACAGACAAGTGAGTGCTTTCAACATTTCAATTGTTCTTTGAAACATCTTAGTTGATATTTTCAAATCCTGGAGTTTTGTTTTTCAACAGTGTCTTCAGTCCAGCTTGAATTTCTTCCTTTGGTATCATTGGTTCCTGATCAGATGTTACCTTCTCATATGGTTGAACACTGACGAATTATTTTTGACATAGTGACTCTATGTATTCATTCTATCTTCTTTTCATGCCTCTTGTATCATTTAATTTTTCCCCCATAGAATCCTTCAGTATTGCAACTTGAGAATGGAATTTTTTCTTCAGTTCTTTCAGCTTGAGAAATGCTGAATGTGTTGTTTTCTTTTGGTTTTCCTACTCCAGGCCTTTACACATTTCATTATAACACTTTATCTTTTCTTGCTGCTCTTTTGAAATATTTTGTTCTGCTTTTTTAGTTTATCATTTCTTCCATTTGATTTAGGTAGTCTCCATTCAAGAACTAGTTTAAAAGTCTCTTCTTGACATCCAGTATGTCTTTTACTTCTTTTTAATGACCTTTTGTTCTCTTCCTTTGTGGTTCTCTGTATCATCTCACAACATGTCTGGTGTTCATCCATTAGTGCTCAATAATTTCAATCAATTTTTGAGATTGTCCCTAAATTCAGGTCGAATATACTCAAGGTCATACTTTGATTTGGACTTGTTTAAAATTTCTTCAGCTTCAACTTGAAGTTTCACTTGAGCAATTGGTGGTCTTTCCTGCAGTCAGCACCTTGCCTTATTCTGACTGATGATAATGGAGCATCTCCATTTTCTTTTTCCACAAATATAGTCAATTTGTTTCCTCTGTATCCTATCCAGTGAGTTCCATATGTATAGCCACTGTTTATGGTTTTGAAAGAAGTATTTTTAATGAGTATATCTTTGTCATGCAGAATTCTATTATGTGATGGCCTATGTCATATCTATCACTAAGGTCATAATTTCCAAGTATTGATCCTTCTTCTGTTTTCAACATTTACATTACAATCATCAGAAATGATCAATGTATCTTGATTACATGTTTTATCAATTTCATACTGCAAACATTGGCAACAATCTTCAGTTTCTTCATCTTCTTTACTAGTGGTATGTGAATAAATTTTAATAATAGATATGTCAACTGGTCTTTCTTATAGACATATGGGTATCATACTATCACTGACAGCACTGTACGTCAAGAGAGATCATGAAATTTTCTTTTTGATGATGAATGTGACACCATTCTTTAATTTATAATTCCTAGCCTCATAGAATATTTTATTGCCTGATTCAAAATAGCCAATACTGGTTCATTGCAGCTCACTAATATCTAGAATGTCTGTCTTCAAGTGTTTCATTTCATTTTTGACAACTTCTAATTTTCCTTGATTCATACCTCATAATTCCATATCAGATTATTAATGGGTGGTTGCAGCCCATTTGGAACTATGCCGCATCTGCAAATGAAGGTCCTATAAACTTTATCCTTCCACATAATTAAGGTTGACTCTAATTTGATGAGGCAGATCATCTCTAGTTGTATTTTAGAGCCTTTCAACCTGAGGGGCTATATCCGGCAATGTTCCACTCCTATTGAAAAGGTTATCACCGTCCATTCATTTTATAAGTAAATCACCAGTTCCTTCTTCTTAGTCTATCTTGGTCTGGAAACTCCACTGAAACTTATTCACTATGGGTGACCCTTCTGTTATTTGAAATACCAATGGCATAGTTTCCAGCATCACAGCAACATACAAGCCACAATAGTACGATAAACTGACAAATGAATGTGCTAGGGTAGTGTAATGTATTTGCCCTTTTAGTCACACATTTTGATACAACAAGTCTTATATGACACTTAGCCTTCATATTAACTCTAATTTAAAAGGATTTAGTCTCTATTTCTTAAAGAAATTATAGATGATATTTTTCTGCTCTTTAGGTAAACATGTCCTTGGTCACAAAAACACCCTTGTGTACCATAAACAAACTTGCTTTACTTCAAATCAGTTTCTCCAACAGGGAAGCTCATGGATAGGAAGATTGAACATTGTGAAAATGTCAGTTCTACCCAAAGCAATCTATACATTCAATGCAATCTCAATCCATAACCCATCAACATTTTTTAAGGATATGGAAAAACCAATCACAAACTTTATATGGAAAGGGAAGAGACCTCAGATAAGCAAAGCACTACTGAAGAAGAACAAAGTAGGAGGTCTCACATTGCTGGATCTCAAAACTTACTATACAGCCATAGTAGTCAAAACTGCCTTGTATTTGTTTAATGACAAATATATAGACCAATGGAATAGAATGGAGAACCCAGAAATAGATCCATTGACCTATGATCAGCTGATCTTTGACAAAGGGCCAAAATCCATTAAATAGGCAAGAGAATGTTTGTTTAATAAATGGTGCTGGCAAAACTGGAGATCCATTTGCAGAAAAATGAAACAAGATGTGTACCATACACCGTACACAAAAATGAACTCCAGATGAATCAAAGACTTAAATGTGAAACCTAAAACTATACAATTTCTTAAGGAAAATCTAGGGGCAAATTTAAGGACCATAATCAATGGCATAAATAGACTATCAAGCATAACTCAAAATTCACAAACAGCAGAAGAGAAACCAGATGATTGGGATCTTCTAAAAATTAAAATTTTATGTGCTTCCAAAGACTTCTCCAAAAGAGTCAAAAGAGAACCTACATATTGGAAAAAAATATTTGATGATAATATATCTGACAAGGGACTTATCTCTAGAATTTATAGAAAACTCCAACACCTCAATAACACAAAGACAAACAATCCAATTAAAAAATGGGCAGAAGACATGAATAG
>NW_006921751.1:400606-401291 GCF_000298275.1 Orycteropus afer afer
TATACAAAACATTGTTCTACCTCCTACTTTGGCAAGTAGCAACTGGGATCTTAAAAGCTAGCAAGCTGCCATCTAGATGCAACAATGGGTCTCTCTTCGTCCACAACAAAGAAGAATGAAGAAAACCAAAATTCATGGAAACAATTTGTCCTAGAGACTGGTACACCATCTGATCTGCAGCTTATACAACTATGAGACCAGAAGAACTATATAGTGGCTGGCTACTACTGTCCTCCCCTTGGAAGGGGATCTATGTAGGAGATCTTTTAGAGAGGGAGAACAATGTGGAACAACACTCAAATCATTTGGAGAAAAAAAAAGTTGGGGATCAGGTTTGCTGGTCCAATAGAGCCTGGTGGAACTACTGAGACTATGACCCCTAGCTGCCCCTCAGGTCTGGAATTGAACCCACATGTGCTTTCCAGACAAACAGAAGACAGGCATATGAGTTGAACATTTACTTCAAGAGATTCACTCCTTGGAGAGAACAATCATGGGAGAAAGGAGGGCTGCTTATGCACAGGGAGACAGCTCAGGGAGTGTATGAAGGGATGGACACTGGGAAGAGGTAACTATGGGGAGGAAGTGATAGGTGAGCTGTTGCATTGTGGTAAACTGTGGTCAATGACATGAGACAAAGTATATGTGAACTGCTGTATGGAAAGTGAATTTGCTCTGTAAATCT